>NC_052158.1:122309435-122574435 GCF_902713615.1 Scyliorhinus canicula
GAGGTGACTTAATGGAGGTTCATAAGGTGATGAGGGGGATAGATAGAATGGACATTCAGAGACTATTTCCTCGGGTGGATGTAGCTGTTACAAGGGGGCATAACTATAAGGTTCAGGGTGGGAGATATAGGAGGGGTGTCCGAGGTAGGTTCTTTACTCAGAGTGGTTAGACTGCCTGCTGTGATAGTGGAGTCGGACACTTTAGGAACTTTCAAGCGGTTATTGGATAGGCACGTGGAGCACACCAGAATGACAGGGAGTGGGATAGCTTGATCTTGGTTTCGGACAATGCTCGGCACAACACCGAGGGCCGAAGGGCCTGTTCTGTGCTGTAATGTTCTATGTTCTATGTTCTAATTACCCAATGCTATTGTGAATGTTACTGTTCAATCTGTTTCCTCCACCTTGCCAGATATTCTAGATCATAACATTTCGCTGCCATTTATCTTAAATGTGTGTCCATTGGTCACTGACCCTCCTGTCACTGGGTCAGTTTCTCTTTACTTACTCTGTCAACCCCCATTCTCTGCTTTAAGGAGAACAGCCCCTGCTTCTTCAGCCATTCCACAAAACTGAAATCTTTCATCCTTGGTACATTCTAGTAAATCTCTTCTGCACCCTCTCTCAGGTCTTGATACCCTTCCTAAAGTGCGGTGCCCAGAATTGAACGCAAACTCCAGCTGAGGCATAGCCAATGTTTTATAAAGGTTCAATATAACTTCCTTGCTTTTCAAACTTTTTTAATGAAGGCAAAGCTTCTCATACGTTTTCCTAACAGCGTTCCCAACTTGACCTGCTACCAGTGGCCACACACGCACAAGACTGTTTCCGCGTCCACTTTAAAATTACACCACTTATAGATTGGGCCGGATTCTCCAGTTCCCCCACCGCGTGTTTCTTGGTGGTGCTCCATTCACTGGCGGCGGCATTTCCTCTTCCTGACGCTTTTAAATGGGATTTCCCATTGAAGCCAACCCACGTTGCTGGGGGTGCACTCTTGGTGGGAAAAGTAGAATCCCGACCACCGGAGAATTCCAGCCATTGCCTTTATTCTTCCTGCCAAAAATGTAACACTTCTATGTGTTAAATTGCATCTGCCGTGTGTCTGCCTATTTCACCTAATTATCTATGTCCCCCTGATGTCTATTACTATTCTTCTCATTTTTGTTACATTTTGAGTTTTGTATCACCTACAACCTTTGACATTTTGCAATGTAGACCAAAATCCAGGTCATTAATGTTTATCAATAAGAACGGTGATCCTGAAACATTCCAACAGGGCACACCACCTGGAAATGGACTGTTTAACTATTGCCTTTATGGGTTTGGGAACACAGTGTGTGATGAGACTCAATTGCAATGAGGTATGAACACTAACTTGGGAATTCGACGTAGATGGGGACCGTTGGAAGATGCTGCCTAAGGAGCCTTGATGAGTTCTGCAATGCATCTTACACACGGCTGCCACTGTTCATTGGTGGTGGAGGGAGTGACTGTTTGTGGAAGGGGTATCAATCAAGTGGGCTGCTTTGTCCGGGATGGTGTTGAGCTTCTTGAGTGTTGTTGGAGCAGCACTCATCCAGCAAGTGGAGAGTATTCCATTACACTCCTGGCCTGTGCTTTGTAGATGGTGAACAGGCTTTGGGGAGTCAGAAGGCGAGTTATTTGCCACAGGATTTCTAGCCTCTGACCTGCTCTTGTAGCCATAATAATTATGTTGCTAGTCAAGTTCAGTTTATGGTCATTGGTAGCCTCCAAGATTTTTATATTGGGGTATTCAGCAATGGTAATGTCATTGGATGTCGTGGGGCAATGGTTAGACTCTTTCTTGTTGAAGATTGTCATTCTTGTTATTGCATGGGTGGAAGTGCTCACATTATAGGAGATTTAGAAAGTTAAAGAAAAAGGAAAAGGTCAAAGTGCACCACAGTGATGCAAGTAATGATAACTAGAGTGTGGAACATAGAACATAGCATACAAACATAAGAGCGTATTGGCAGATAAGCAGTTATGACAATGCCATGACTGAGTCATAAATATTCAAGCATATTTGGCATTTTGGAAGGCCAAGAAGAAAGGTCAAAGATTTTGGATGGCTCGCTTATCAGAGGATGAGATCAATACAGAAATAAGAAATGATTTTGGTTCAGAGGATCAAAATGTTGAATCAGTTGGATGGAGATAATAAATAGCAAAGGAAAGATGTCATTGGTGGGAGTGGTTTATAAGCCACCTGATGGTTGCTACACTGTAGGACAGAGTATAATTCAAGAAATAAAATGGTCTTGTAAGAAAGATGATTGGATGAATCAGATAGGCAAAAGTAGCCTGGAGGATATTTTCATAGTGTGCATTTTGGAGAGTTTCTTATAACAGTACATCCTGGAACCAGCCAAGGAACAGACTATTTTAGATCTGTGATATTGGGCGGGATTCTCCCCTACCCGGCGGGGCGGTGGGTCCCGGCGTAGCGGAGTGGCGCCAACCACTCTGGCGTCGGGCCTCCCCAAAGGTGCGGAATTCTCCACACCTTTAGGAGCCAAGCCTCACATTGAGGGGCTAGGCCCGTGCCGGAGTGGTTGGCACCACGCCGACTGGCGCGAAAACTGCGCCAACGGCCTTTGACGCCCGCCGTCCGGCGCCGGGGCTGGCCGAAAGGCCTTCGCCGGTTCGCGCATGCGCCGGTGCGTCGGCCGCCACTGATGTCACCACCGGCGCATGCGTGCTGGGGGAATTCTCTTCCGCCTCTGCCATGGTGG
Source organism: Scyliorhinus canicula (assembly GCF_902713615.1). Classification (NCBI taxonomy): domain Eukaryota; kingdom Metazoa; phylum Chordata; class Chondrichthyes; order Carcharhiniformes; family Scyliorhinidae; genus Scyliorhinus; species Scyliorhinus canicula. Next base: position 122,312,195 of record NC_052158.1, read on the forward strand.
AGGCCGTGGTGGCGGCGGAAGAAAAAGAGTGCTCCCATGGCACTGGCCCGCCCGCCGATCGGTGGGCCCCGATCGCGGGCCTGGCCATCGTGGGGGCACTCCCCGGGGTCCGATTGCCCCGCCCCCCCCCCCCCCCAGGACCCCGCTCGCGCCGCCAATCCCGCCGCCACCAGAGGTGGTTCAAACCACGGCGGTGGGATTGGCCTCAGCGGTGGGACTTCGGCCCATCGCGGGCCGGAGAATCGCCGCAGGGGGCTCGCCGATCAGCGCGGTGGGCACGCCGATCGGCGGGGCGTGATTCCCGCCCCCGCCAATTCCTGGGTGGCGGAGAATTCCGGCCACGGCAGGGGCGGGATTGTCGCCGGTCCCGGGCGATTCTCCGACACTTTTGAATGAACAGAAATACATTTTACTATCCAAGGTTAGAGAGATAAAACAATTTACAATATCTATCTGATACTCTAACATTCAGGTTTACAATGAAGTATATGTGAATTAACAGGCAAACTGTGGTTGAATACACAACACTATACAATAAATAGCAAATGTTACCAAGACAGATTGTACAGATTTCTCGACAATCCACCCAGATGTCAATAACACTGTGAGTCAGAAAATCTCATTGAAATTATCTCCCTTTCATGAGCGATTCCAGTATTCACCTTTGAATTCTCTCCAAACGTTGCTCCAACTCAGACTACCTCATAGATAGCCTACTTTGCAAGGTTTCCATATTGTCGCCTGAGCATCTACTCCCCTGGATGCCCGATTATTTATTCAAGCACCAACTAACAAGCACAAGCTTTTTGACTACACTGAGCAGAATACTATTGGCCCAAAGGGGTACCTTCACCTCAATGGCCCGTAGCACTAAGTCACCAACTTTCTTTTGCCTTCTTAGATCTTCAGGGTTCATCCCAATCCAACTTCAATTGCCAGTGCTTCTCCTGAGCCTTCACCACTTACAGCCTGCCAACCCTTTTTCTGTTTGGAGCCTCTTTCTCGGCTCCTCTTTCTTCTTAAATTAACAGGTGCCTCTCCCTGTACCCTACTTCTATCTCCTGTCTGGAATTCTCTCTTGGGCTTCTTCCTGTTCTGTCTCCCTCAGTAACCTCTCCCTGCCCCTCTCTCTGTCCCCTGCCTGGGGCACTTTGTCTGCGATGGCACTCCACTCCTGGTTTTCCCTTTTGCCACAGGCATGCTAGACCTATACTCAGCCCAAAGAACTTAAAATGCTGAATTGTCCACGCACGGCCCACTCCCAGTCCATGCATGCACAAAAACTCCAAGGTCTGTCGGGACTTGGAATTCCCGACTTTTGCTCTCGAAAAAAAGGTAAATTGGCTTTTGTAACATCTAGCAGTGTGTAAAGAGACAGGATTAATTACTTACCTCAAAGGAAACGGTCTTCTGGGTAAGAGCTATCATAACATAATTTCATTTTCAGTTTGAAGGTGAGCAGTTTGGGTCTGAAACTAGTGTCTTAAATTTAAATAAAGGCAATTACAAGGGTATAAAGCAGAGTTGGCGAAAGTGGACTGGGTACCTGGATTAAGATAAATAGTGGCAGATTAAGGAATTATTTCATAATTCTCAACAAAGATATATTCTATTGAGAAAGCAAGAAATATGCTGGCAGAAGAATGCACCATCCATGGCTAACTAAGGACATTAAGGATGGTATCAAATTGAAAGAAAACTATGTGTAATGATGCAATGATTACTGGTAGCCCAGAAGATTGGGAACGTTTTAGAAACCAACAAAGGATGACAGATAAAATAATAAATAGAAATTGGAGTATGAGAGAACATGAACAATAAGTATAAAAACAGACAGCAAAAGATTTTACAAATATATAAAAGAGGAAAGAGAAGCTAAAGTCAGGACTGGTCCCTTAGCGGATGAGACTGGGGAATTAATAATGGGCAACAAGGAAATGGAAGAGACTTTTGTTACGGATGCCAGACCAGGTCCCAACAGTGGCTAAGACACTGAACCATGACGGAACTGGCTAACCGATAGAAGTCAGAGAGTGGTGGTGGATGGCAAATATTCAGCCTGGAGCCCAGTTTCCAGTGGCGTACCACAGGGATCAGTTCTGGGTCCTCTGCTGTTTGTGATTTTCATTAATGACTTGGATCAGGGAGTTGAAGGGTGGTCAGTAAATTTGCAGATGATATGAAGATTGGTGGAGTTGTGGATAGTGAGGAGGGCTGTTGTCGGCAGCAAGGAGACATAGATAGGATGCAGAGCTGGGCTAAGAAGTGGCAGATAGAGTTTAACCCTGAAAAGTGTGAGATTGTCCATTTTGGAAGGACAAATATGAATGCAGAATACAGGGGTAACGGTAGGGTTCTTGGCAATGTGAAATGAAATGAAATGAAAATCGCTTATTGTCACGAGTAGGCTTCAAATGAAGTTACTGTGAAAAGTCCTTGTCGCCACATTCCGGCGCCTGTTTGGTGAGGCTGGTACAGGAATTGAACCATGCTGCCAGCTTACCTTGGTCTGCCTTCAAAGCCAGCGATTAGCCCAGTGAGCTAAACAGCCCCATGTGGAGGAGCAGAGATATCTTGGGGTCTATGTTCATAGATCTTTGAAAGTTGCCACTCAAGTGGCTAGAGCTGTGAAGAAGGCCTATGGTGTGCTAGCGTTCATCATAGATATCATAGAATCATAGAATTTACAGTGCAGCAGGAGGCCATTCGGCCCATCGAGTCTGCACCGGCTCTTGGAAAGAGCACCCTACCCAAGGTCAACACCTCCACCTTATCCCCATAACCCAGTAACCCCACCCAACACTAAGGGCAATTTTGGACACTAAGGGCAATTTATCATGGCCAATCCACCTAACCTGCACATCTTTGGACTGTGGGAGGAAACCGGAGCACCCGGAGGAAACCCACGCACACACGGGGAGGATGTGCAGACTCCACACAGACAGTGACCCAAGCCAGAATTGAACCTGGGACCCTGGAGCTGTGAAGCAATTGTGCTATCCACAAGGCTACCGTGCTGCCCTTAGCAGAGGGATTGAATTTAAGAGCCGTGAGGTGATGATGCAGCTGTACAAAACTTTGGTAAGGCCACATTTGGAGTACTGTGTGTAGTTCTGCTCGCCTCATTTTAGGAAGGATGTGGAAACTTTGGAAAAGGTGCAAAGGAAATTTACCAAGGTGCTGCCTGGAATGGAGAGTAGGTTTTATGAGGAAAGGTTGAGGGTGCTAGGCCTTTTCTCATTAGAACGGAAAAGGATGAGGGGAAACTTGATAGAGGTTTATAAGATGATAAGGGAATAGATAGAGTAGATAGTCAGCGACTTTTTCCCCGGGTAGAACAAACTATTACAAGGGGACATAAATTTAAAGTGAATGGTGGAAGATATAGGGGGATGTCAGAGGTAGGTTATTTACTCAGCGAGTAGTGGGGGCATGGAATGCACTGCCTGTGGAAGTAGTTGAGTCGGAAACATTAGGGACCTTCAAGCGGCTATTGGATAGGTACATGGATTACGGTAGAATGATGGGGTGTAAATTCATTTGTTCTTAATCTAGGACAAGAGTTCGGCACAACATCGTGGGCCGAAGGGCCTGTTCTGTGCTGAATTTTCTATGTTCTATGTTCTACAACCACGAAAGATTTTTTTATTTTTAAAAATTGTGTGGAAAGAGCAATTCGCTCCAGAAGTGATTGTATGAGAAATGGAGCTTGGTTATTGCCCGTAGTGTAAGGTTAATGGGGGGATTGTTGGGTTACGGGTATACGGGTTACGTGGGTTTAAGTAGGGTGATCATTGCTCGGCACAACATCGAGGGCCGAAGGGCCTGTTCTGTGCTGTACTGTTCTATGTTCTATGTTCTATGTTATTTTTACAAGCAAAACTTTATTATCACAAAAGAAAAATAATCCGTAAACTTTTTTATAACAAACATTTTATTTAGGTTTTTTTGGTATTATAACAACAACACAATAAACAATGTACATGAAACTACAAACATAGTGCAAAAGCCGTCTCCCTCCCTTACAGATCCCACCTTTCTTAACCCTCTACTCTAACCTAAACTAACCCCCCCCCCTTCTGCTGACGATTAATTTTCCACAAAGAAGTCGATGAATGGTTGCCACCTCAGGCCTCTCAAGGCGAACTTGATTTTCTCCAAACAGAGAAAGCTAGCCATGTCCGATAGCCAGGTCTCCGACTTCGGGGGCTTTGAGTCCCTCCAAGCTAATCGTATCCATCTCCGGGCTACCAGGAAGCAAAGACCAGAACGTCTGCCTCTTTCTCCTCCTGGATTCCCGGGTCTTCCGACACCCCGAAAATCGCCATCTCTGGATTCAGCGCCACCTTTGCTTTTAACACTGTGGACATGACATCTGCAAACCCCTGCCAGAATCCCCTGAGCTTTGGACATGTCCAGAACATGTGGACATGGTTCGCTGGTCCTCCCGCACACTTTGCACACCTGTCTTCCACCCCAAAGAATCTGCTCATCCGGGCCACTGTCATGTGAGCCCAGTGAACGACCTTGAATTGCATCAGGCTGAGCCTGGCACATGTTGAGGACGCATTGAATCTACTCAACGCATCCGCCCATAGACCATCATCTATCTTTCCTCCTAACTCCTCCTCCCACTTGCGCTTCAGCTCCTCGGTCTGCGTCTCCTCTGACCCCATAATTTCCTTGTAAATGTCAGACACGCTCCCTTCTCCTACCCACCCTCCTCCCGGGGCAAACCGGTGATTATTACAGATTGGGGACCAGGATGATGCTCCCTCTGCTCCCAGATGTCTCCTCCATTGCCCCCAGACTCTCAGAGCCGCCACCACCACGGGGCTGGTGGAGTACCGTGCCGACGGGAACGGCAGAGGCGCAGTTATCAACGTCCCCAGACTGGTGTCCTTGCATGAAGCCGCCTCCATACCTCCCATGCCGACCCCTCCCCCACCACCCACTTTCTGATCATGGCTATATTCGCCGCCCAGTAATAGTCACTAAACTTTGGCAGCGCCAGCCGCCCTCTCCCCGACTCCGCTCAAGCATTACCTTCCTTACCAGTGGGGCCTTGCCCATCATAATGAAGCCAGAGATCACTTTGTTGACCTGTTTAAAAAAGGACTGTGAATAAAGATGGGGAGACAGTGAAACACGAACAGGAATCTTGGGACGACTGTCATCTTCACCGTCTGCACCTTCCCAGCTAATGACAACGGGAGCACGTCCCATCTCTGAAAATCGTCCTTCATTTGTTCTAGTAGCTGGGCTAGATTTAATTCATGCAGCCGGTCCCATTCCCGCGCCACTTGAATGCCTAGGTCCCTAAAGCTTCCCCCTACTAATCTAAACGGCAGCTCCCCCAATTGCCTCTCCTGTCCCCTCGCTTGGACCGCAAACATCTCACTTTTCCCCATATATAGCTGATATCCCGAAAACCGGCCAAATTCCCCTAGAATCCTCATGATTTCTTCCATCCCCTCTATTGGGTCCGATACATACAGAAGCAGGTCGTCTGCATAGAGCGAGACTCTGTGCTCCACCCCCCCCCCCCCCCCCCCCCCCGCCCCCCGGACCAGCCCCTTCCAGTCCCTTGAGGCTCTCAGAGCGATTGCCAACGGCTCTACAGCTAGTGCGAACAACAGTGAGGAGAGGGAGCATCCCTGTCTCGTCCCCCAGTGCAGTCTAAAATAGTCCGATGTTGTCCTATTCGTCCGTACACTTGCCACAGGAGCCCGATACAGCAACCTGACCCAGTCAATAAAGCCCCGTCCAAATCCAAACCGTCCCAGTACCTCCCACAGATAATCCCATTCTACTCAATCAAAAGCCTTTTCTGCATCCATTGCGATCACTACCTCCACTCCCCTATCTTCCGGGAGCATCATAATCACATTGAACAACCTTCTTACATTTGGCCACCAACTGCCTACCTTTAACAAACCACATCTGGTCCTCCCCAATAACGTCCGGAACACAATCCTCAATCCTGGAGGACAAGATTTTGGCCAGCAGTTTGGCATCCACATTCAACAGGGATATCGGCCTGTGGGACCCACATAGCTCTTGGTTCTTGTCCCACTTCAGAATCAGCGAAATTGGGGCCTGTGACATCGTCGGGGGCAGCACCCCTCTTTCACTTACCTCACTGAACATGCTCATCAACATTGGCCCCGATATCCCAGAGAACTTTTAATAAAATTCCACTGGGTACCCGTTCGGCCCCAGGGGTTTACCGCCTGCATGGCCTTCAGACCCTCCTCTATCTCTTCCAACCCGATCGGAGCCCCCAGTCCTTCTACCAGCTCCCCATCCGCCTTTGGGAAATTCAGCCCCCCCAAGAATTTCCTCATCCCCTCCGGCCCCGTAGGGGGTTCCGACCTATACAGCCTACTGTAGAAATTCCTAAACGCCTTATTCACCCCTGCTGAATCTCCAACCAGGTTCCCATCTCTGTCATTTACTTTCCCTATCTCCCTGGCTGCCTCCCTCTTTCTAAGCTGCTGAGCAAGCATTCTGCTGGCCTTCTCTCCATACTCATAGATTGCCCCCCTCGCCTTTCTCAGCTGCTCCATTGCCCTCCCTGTGGTTAAAAAGCCAAACTCCACCTCTAGCTTCCGCCGTTCCCTTAAAAGCTCTGCTTCTGGGGTCTCCGCATACCTCCTATCAATCTGTAGTATCTCATTTACCAGTCGGTCCGTCTCTGCCCTGTCCACCTTCTCCCTATGGGCCCGTATCGAGATCAGCTCCCCTCTGACCACCGCCTTCAATGCTTCCCAGACCACCACTGCTGAAGTTTCCCCCATGTCATTGATCTGCAGGTAGTTCGGAATACATTTCCTCAGCCGCTCACACACCCGTTCGTCAGCCAAAAGTCCCACATCTAACCTCCAGTGCAGGTGCTGGTTACTGTCTTTACTAACCTGCAGGTCAACCCAGTGCGGAGCATGGTCTGAGATTGTGATTGCCCAGTACCCCGTATCCACCACCCCTGCCAGTAAGGCCCTGTTCAAAATAAAGAAATCGATCTGGGAGTACACTTAATGCACGTCTGAGTAGGAGAACTCCTTCACCCTCAGCTGCCCAAATCTCCATGGATCCCCCCCCCCCCCCCCCCCCCCATCTGTTCCATGAACCCTTTTAGTTCCTTTGCCATTGCTGGCACCCTGCCCGTTTTTGAGCTTGACCGGTCCAAGCCAGGGTCAATAACTGTGTTGAAGTCCCCTCCCATGACCAACCTGTGCGAGTCCAGGTCCAGTATCTTCCCCAGCATCCTCTTTATAAACTCCACATCATCCCAATTTGGATACACATGAATGCGCATACACATTTACTAATACCATCTGTACCCCCTCCAGTTTCCCACTGACCATAATGTACCAACCTCCCACATCCAAAACTATTCTGCCCGCCTCAAAGACCACCCACTTATTGATCAGGATCCCGAGTGAAAGACTTGACTGACGCAGCCTTTCCTCAATCTAATCTGGCCAGTTACTCTAAGGTGCGTCTCCTGCAACATTACCACATCTGCCTTCAGTCCCCTAAGATGCGTGAACACACGTGCCCTCTTGACCGGCCCATTTAACCCTCAAACATTCCAGGTGATCAGCCTAGTTGGGGGGCTCATTGCCTGCCGCCCCCATGTGCCGATCAGCCATCCCCTTTTTTGGGCCCGCCTCCAGCCCATGCTCCGCGCCTCCACCGGCCCGTCCCCAGGCAACCTCCTCTCTGTCCCTTGGCCCATGTCCCTCCCTCGTCAGCAGAACATTTGCCCCCCTCCCCCCTAGTAACAATACTCTGTAACCCAACCCCTTTGTTAAACCGAGCATATGCAGACTCCCCACTGCGCCCCACTGCGTTTCCATGATCTAGCACCCAGCTAGCTTGGTGGCCCCCATCCCTGGCGCCGGATAGTCTCCCACCTATTGTTCCCTCCCCACCCTCCCCCCCCCCCCCCCCCCCCCCCCGCTCATTCAAACATACGCCAACATCAAACAATCCCCACACAATTGCCCGACAGGAAAACACCAAAATCTAAGCAAGCACACCTCCATCAGCCAACAGTGCAAATGAAAACCTTAACTCACTCAGCTCTGCCACTGGTCCCAAATCAATACAGAAGGCATTGCAAACAGATTCCACAAAATGAAAAATGAGAAACTTTTTTTTTAAAGAACAGAGAAACAAAAAGAAAAAAAAACATGAACGTTGCAGCAAAGTTCAAACGTTCTCAGTCCACAACCAATCCTTTTTCTTAAAAAGGATCGACCTAATGAAAATGAAATGAAATGAAAATGAAATGAAAATCGCTCATTGTCACGAGTAGACTTCAATGAAGTTACTGTGAAAAGCCCCTAGTCGCCACATTCCGGCGCCTGTCCGGGGAGGCTGGTACGGGAATCTGGTTGAAGCTTGCTCTTCTCCTGGCCACCTCCACACTCAGGACTTGGTAGACCCGAAGGATACTATTGTCCCACTTACAGCTCCGTGTCTGCTTGGCCCACTGTAGAATGTGCTCCTTATCCAAGTACCTGTGGAATCTCACCACCATTGCCCTCGGGGGTCTCCCGTTCATGGCTTCCCCGCGAGTGCTCTGTGAGGCCTGTCCACCTCCAAGGGCCAGGAGAATGCCCCATTCTCCAGCAGCTTCTCAAAAATATCTGCGATGTATGCCCCAGCGTCCGCTCCTTCGGACCCCTCCGGGAGCTCAACGATTCTCAAGTTCTGCCGGCGGGACCTATTCTCTAGGTCCTCCACCTTCCCCAGGAGCTTCTTCTGCTGGTTTCTCAGCATCCCCACCTCCAACTCCACCGCAGTTTGATGTTTTTCCTGCTCAGCCAGTGCCTTCTCTACCTTCTGGATCACCCGCTCTTGGGCGTCCAATCTAAGCTCCAGCCGCTCAGTCGACTCTTTTATTGGGTCCAAACAGTCCCGTTCCTGCATAGCAAAGCCTTCCTGAATGACTCGCATCAGCTGCTCCATTGACCGCTTGGTCGACAAGCCAGAGGTCCAATCCTCCGCCATGCTGTCTCCTGCTGCAGCTTCAGCCCAAGCCTTCTCTGTCTTTCTGTTTCTGCCTTTACGAGCACTTCTAGTCCTTCTCTCCATGCACCGACAAGAACAGCTTACATGTATCTCTTATGATTTCCCATTAACCAGCAGGTAAAATGAACATACAGCTCTCAACTCCCATTTACACAGGCAGACACAAAGGAACAGGGCCATGCTATTAATATGCAACTGACATCCAATTTATGGACAAAAGAGGCCATCAGACTCTAATGGGCTAATGGTTAGTCAGAGAAGAGTGTCCCAGAGGACAATGGACCTTAAGTGAATCACCTCAGCAGAACAGGGGTAGCCTGTGTATTCCCATTAATTAGTTAAGCCTGAATGGAATAATGTAACTCAGGCCAGGTGTGGGCACATACCACTGACTCAAGGCTAGCAGTTTTACCCTCAGGGTGTTATCCCCTAAATTGCCCACTCTACATCTTGAATCCAATTTTATTACATCTCCTAGGCCTCACACTTTGAACAAGTGTTATGTGCCTGTTGTCAGTAGAACAGACAAAAAGTATCCTCAGAATATAAAATCAAGAGGAGAAAATAAATGAGGAACTGAAAGCTATTAGTATCACTCGAGAAAGGTATTGGAATACTAATGGTACAAAAGACTGACATGTCCACTGGATCCATTGGCCTGCATACTAGGGTCTTAAAGAAAGTGTCTTCAGAGACAATGGATGTATTAGCTGTAGCCTCCCAAAATTCGCTAAGTTCTGGAAAGTTCCCAGCCGATGTGAAAACCAAAAATATAACACCATTGAAGAAAGGAGGAAGGCAGAGAGCAGGAAAATGTAGGCCGGTTAGTCTAGCATTGTCATTGGGAAAAGGCTAGACTTCATTATTAAAGAGGTAGTAGCAGGACATTTTTAAAAAATCATAATATAATCAGGCAGAGTTAACTGGGTTTCGTGAGCGGAAAATCATGTTTAACAAATATTTAGAGTTCTTTGAAGATATAACAAGCAGAGTTTATAAAAGGGAACTAATAGATGTAGTCTATTTGGATTTTCAAAAGGCATTCAATAAGGAGCCACATAACAGGTTATCGCACAGGATAAGAGTTCATGGTGTTAGGGATGCTATATTAGCATGGGTAGAGGGTTGGCTAACTAACAGGAAACAGAGAATCAGCTATTGCACCACATCAAAGGTGGTTAATTACTTTCTTCAGAGAAAACTGGAAGTGAGAGCACTTAACTGCCTTTGATGAGGTCCAAGAGTTGTCAATCAGTTAGATGTTTATAAATATTGCGGTTAATTTGACAGCAGACTTCTTGAGATCCACTCATGGGTGAAGGAAAATGAGATTAAACAATCCAGACAGCTGGTTGTGTGTAAGGTGTCTATCACAGCCTAGTAATCTCAACTTCAATTTCATGTGAATGAAAACCTTACAGATCAAAGATTTGACCCAGCTGATGTGTTTTCTTACTTTCTAGGAATTGATAGCTGCTGCTTTTCTGCCCGAGCCAGCAGGTGTATCGCACAGGTGAGTTTTAAAGCAGTAATTTCTTTTTCACTGTCTCTGCCTGGACTGCTGTCTAGCTTCCAAGCAGGGGTCCCTGTAATGGGGGGCTTTCTGTTGGGGTTCTCTCTTATGGGTGGGCTTCCAGGCAGGAGACTCTGTAATGGGAGGCTTACAGACAGGGGTCTCTCTTTTGGGGGGGGGGGGGGTTTCCTGTGGGGGTGTCTCTTCTGAGGAGATCTCTGGTCAGAGTCGCAGTATTAGCTGCATTGGGAGGTCTCTGATCGAACAGTTAGTGCGGGTTCTCGGGTCACCCTTGTGCTGGGGGGTAGTGATCCAGAAAATCCCATGATGGGGGTGCAGGGTTGCATTGCGGGGGGGGTGGGGGCTAGCTGCCGGGTCGCACACTGAAAATGGTGACCCCGATAGCAGGATTTGCAAGGGAATCCCTTGCAATCCCTGCTATGCATAAGGTTGCTAGGCAAGGGATAGCGAATCACCTCTGGATTCTTGCTCACAGTGCAAGCGCAAAACTCTGTTGGGCCAACATTGTCTCCCAAATGGAAAATTTCGGCCAGAGTAGACACTGGGAAGACAATTTGCCCTCTTGGGGGAATCTGGAACTAGGGGTACAGTTTGAAAATAAGGGGTCTCCTATTTAAGACAGAGATGAGGAGGAATTTCTTCTCTCAGAGGTTCATTGGTCTTTGTAATTCTCTTCCCCAGAGAACAGTAGAGTTTGAGTGGTTGAATAAATTCAAGGCTGAGTTAAGACAGATTTTTAATCAACAAAGAAGTCAAAGGTTATGGGGGCAGGCAGGAAGGTGGAGTTGAGACCACAATCAGATCAACCACAATAGTATCAAATGATGGACTAAATGATTTTGTATGATTTTATAACCCTGAGCTAATTTTGTATCTGTGTTTCACTGGGCACAATTCTCCGGAAAGATTTCTAAGTGTGGTAGCAGCGGGAACTGCCACGAGCCTCCCGGCGCTTGGCCCAGCAAGACTGGCAACGCTGTTCAACGTTAATTAGTCCACTTAATGAGGCATCACAGGCTTCTCACCTCAAATAAAGGCTCACCAGCTGATTCGCCAGCACCACGCTCGCCAGCCCCCCGTTAACAAGGTTGAGCAGCACTTAAACAGCACTTGCTCAGCCAACCCCAGACAGCTCACAGCAATGGCACCCAGGAGACTGGTCCCAATGTTCGGGGATACAGATTTGGACAGGCTCCTTGACGCAGGCCAGGAGGGATGTCTTGTTCCCCCAAGGGTCCCGGGTCAGCCACAGGGCAGCCAGTACTGCCTGGGATAAAGTGGTGGAGGCTGTGAGTGCCGGGAGTGTGACCAGGAGGACTGGCCTCCAGTGCAGACAACAACGCCCACCCTCGCCCCACAAAACCTTTCAACCCCACCGTAAGCATTCAGCCCCAACTCTGCATGCGACCCCCAACCCTCCCTTCTCCCCCCTCTACATTCAAACGCCCCAACCCTCCCTTCTCCCCCCTCTACATTCAAACGCCCCAACCCTTCCTTCACAGCTCCCCCTCCCACCACTGTGAACTATGCGTGTGACTAACGATGCCCTCTCCATGTCTCCTCAGGAAATGCTCTCCCACAATCGCCCAGAGAGGCTCAGATTGGTGGTGGTTTTCCAGACATAAGAATCCTTACCACCTTTGAGGAGTGGGCCCTGGAGGTGATGAGAATGGCCAAAGACAGAGCAGTCACAATTGCGGGGGCTGGTGGATTTCACAGAGGTGAGGAACCACCGGAGGACCTTTCAAACGTGAGTAATGATTGCCTTACTGACTGACCCATTCCTCCCAATGGCCACATGTTCATTCTCCCGCAGGTCTTCTTGCTCTCAGATGGGAATGGCCAATGCACTGTGGATTTGTCCCAGTCACTGGTGACCATTGTTGAGGCCTTGCAGAGCATGGCCCAGTCACTGAGAAGCATCAGCAAGGATGCAGACACGATGGTGCAGGCATCGTGGAACCACCAGGTTGGCAGAGCCAAATGATGCAGGGGCAGCCGGGTTTCGAACCAGCTGCCCCTCCGACTCAAGGTGAGCCCCAGGGCCCTACGGGCACCGAGGAGGATGAGGAGCTGCTGGGTGTCAACATGGATCTGTCCCATGGAGTGGTGATGGTGCCCATCAGCACTCCTGCATTCCACCCCCCTGATGAGGTCATTTCTCACGGGGCAGCATAGCTGTGCATGTGCTGCCGACATGTGAGCCGGGGCCCTCCAGTGCCAGAGACCCCAGAGGATGCCCCTCAGGTGCATCGAGGGCCACACAACATGGTAAGTAGCTGACTGCCTCCATCTCTGATGTGCAGTCTGGGGACACACCTAGACGTAGTGTTAGAGCTAGAAAGGCCAAGCACATCGAGGATCACTGCCTGTGAGCAAAGATGGCTATTCCCCTCCTCGGCTCTCCAGGGAGAAGCCCTTCTCCCAGATCCATGTTTTTCAAAAGGAATACTAATCGCGCCAGCGTGACCACTTGCTGGGGAGGTTGCTGAATTGCGGGATGCCGTAGGATGAGGGGTGGCTCTCGTTAATTGTATGGAAATAGGGCTTAAGTGGTGATAATTGGTTTCTCGCCACGCTCTTCTGAGTGGGCCAGTTGCATCGCAAACTGTATGGCCCCTGGCGTGGTTCTCGTTTTTGGCCTCTCCTGCTATTCACCGGCCTCATTTTGCTTGAGGGGGAGTGTAACGAGGTCGGAGAATCGCGCCCTGTATCTTCAATCCTATTGACTTTAATTTTGCTAACACAGACATTTATTTCTCAGTGGGAAAGGAGTGAGGTTAGAGTGAGCTACCAATCCACTGTTCATGCAGGTTGTGTTGGCATTAGTTTGGGTAGAATAGGCTTATTCCAAACAGGGACTAAAATGCTGCTCAGAGAGAGAAGCGATGGGAAGATACAAAAGCAGGAAAGACACAGGTTATCAGGAAAATGAATAGTTACTAAAGTGGGAGCTGATGGGGAGGTAAATAAAATTGATTGAAATACAACTCATTGGGGAAAGGGAAAGGAAATGTTTCTTCGTGCTGGGGGATGATGGGGGGAAGTGGGGAGTGCCTTGCTAAACTATTGGTCAATGGGGAGAGACACACTTCAACAGCAGAAATCCTGCTGCTGGGGGGGGGGGGGGGGGGGGTTTGGAGAACGATTGTTGATCAGAGAAATTGCAATGCAGTTGGCATTGCGTATCACAGCAACAAAGAGCACAAGGGCAGCAAGCCGATGATCATGCAAGCCAATCTCACATACTCTTTAATGAAATGTTCCACCAAGCAATAAGGAGGATGGACAGGCGGCTACCAGACAGATATGTGAGTGAGGCACCTGGCAAATAGGAAGGCAGAGGCTAATGGGCAAAGCATCTGCCAAATGTACAGAAGACAGTAGGTTCATTGGGGGGAGGAGGTGTTTTTTTTTAATTTAGAGTATCCAATTCATTTTTTCCAATTAAGGGGCAATTTAGCATGGGCACTCCACCTACCTTGCACATCTTTGGGTTGTGGGGGCAAAACCCACGCAAACACAGGGAGAATGTGCAAACTCCACACGGACAGTGACCCAGAGCCGAGATCGAACCTGGGACCTCGGCTCTGTGAGGCAGCAGTGCTAACCACTGCGCCACCATGCTGCCCGAGGTACGGGTTTGCATGGGGCAGCTATCAGGCGTGGGTAATTGGACTGCCAATGGGAGGCTTGTCAAATAGAGGTCAAATAGAGTACAGACATGAATGTTAAAACAGAGGGTGTGGTAAAGTTGGAGAACCTCAGGAAGGGGGCAGTAAAAGTTTAAACATTTATTTTTTTAAAGTACATTTGTTCATACATCTTCTTTACTTATCTATACTGACAAGGGTGCTGTACTTTGACAACTGAGATTGAAATGTTGAAGCTGCTCCACAAAGACAGAAATAACCAGAGTATGCATCCACATATAAACTGATATGCCTTATTTTAATCTTAACTCTCAATATGCAAAATAGCAGCTGTTGTTTTAACACATAACATTTTGAATCTTGTTGAAGCTCCTCATCTTGTACTCGTCACGATAAATGCAAGAATGCCAAATTTCAAACCATCACAACAATTTGTCCTACTGGAGAAAAGGTTGCTGATTGGTTGGCAAGTTGACTGTAATTGGCTGAGACATTGCCATGGTGAAAGCATCGGAGAAGTATTGGCTCTCCAAGCTCGCCAATAACTCAAGAATGACATATATCTTGAACACGTTCCTTTCGTATTCAGAGAACAGGTTCCTGTGGATGAATTATGTCACTTTGCGCAAGTATAAATGAGCAATGTTACTAGCTCAACTGGTTATCTTAAATAGTTTTTTAGTGTAGCTACAAGATAGCTGTTTAACAAGTGCTTCCCAATCGCAGTCTCACATCTAACAGTAGGCATTTGCTTTTGAGTTTTGCAAACATGGCTGGTTGAGCATAGTCCGTACTCTGCCTGTTACAAACAACTGAAGGGACAGGTTGTTTCATTCAAACTGCCAATCTCTGGGGTGCAGTCTATATACCTGGCATTGCACCGCCAGTGAAATTGATACACGTTTCTCAATTTTGTGGTAGGCAGAACATCGTTTGAACAAAGAACAACACAGCACAGGAACAGGCCCTTCGGCCCTCCAAGCCTGTACCGGTCATGATCCTACACTTGGACAAAACCTTCAGCACTTCCTAGTGCTCTATCCCTCTATACCCATCCTATCCATGTATTTGTCAAGATGCCTTTTGAACGCCGTTAATATATCTGCTTCTACAAGCTACCCTGGAAGCGCATTCCAGGCACTCACCACCCTTTTTGTAAAAGACCTGCCTCGCACATCTCCGCTAAACTTTGCTCATTGGTCCATAAATCTATTCCTCCTAGTGACTGACCCCTCCGCCCTTAGAAAGAGTGCCTGCCTGTCCACTCTATCCATGCCTCTCATAATCTTGTAGACCTCTGTCAGGTCCCCCCCTCAACCTCTGTCATTCTAATGAAAACAGCACGAGTCCATTCAGCCTCTCTGCATAGCTAACACCTTCCAGACCAGGCAACATCCTGGTAAACTTCCTCTGGCAGCAACCTGTCAGCGGAAGATACATAACATTACGTCACATTTAGCATGGAATATGCCATCCACAGGTATACAGGAAAATGTTAAGACTTTTAGAATAAGTTTTCGCATTGAGTTAGTATAAATAAAGAATGGTACAAAATAGTTTAGAATGGAATGTTGCAATACACTATGATTACCTAATAGGTGACTAGAACATCTCCTATGGTGCTGCTTATTCTAAACCAGATGATACTTGAAGGACAGGAACATTACACAAAACATAATGTTATGTAGTATTCTGCTGCTAAAATGTAGGTTGCCTGTTCCTTTAAGGCTATGGGATATAATTGTCCTACATTCTTGAAATAAACGTTCATGTTAGTCAGGTCAGCTTACAAATCAGAATTCTGGCTTTGTTTGTGGGAAGGTCAATTATAATGCTGCACACTGGTATTTAGCTCTAGTATTAAGTGTGATTCAGATGTTTAAATTAATTTGGCTGCTGGAAACCCCATGACAAGAAGCATACATGTGATATGCCAGATTTGCATCTAGCCTTTTCTTATTTCTATTTCTAGATTCTGAAGCAAGGAACAATATTTTAAAGAACTTTCCCACTAGGAGAGCAACAATGAGACACCATTACCAAAGGCTTGAGAAGAACATGAGACTAATCTGGAATCACAGTGGAAGTGAGGGAAGATCGTGTTACTCATGCAAGGTTTTGAAGAATAAAACTGATAAATGATCTTTATCCTTGCGATTTTCTCTGGTTGGACAATGTCAATCCTATCACATGTGAAAAGATGAATAAGGAGGAATTTCTGTTTTGCTTATCCAGAACAAAAACCACAGTCCTCAATGTGACCCTACCAGAGTCTATCTTGTGAAGAGCCGCATGTGCCAAAGCACAGGTGAAAGTTCCTGATGGCAATGCGAGGCAAGGCCTGAAGCAGTTTTATGATGACTCCACGATTCAAATGGGATGTTGCATAAAAGAGTAATGCCCTTTAAAGTGGTGCATTGAAATGCACTTGTATTTATCTGCACTTATGCAATTTATCTTAAGAACTGTTGCTTAAATTATGATAATTAGAACATAATTGACATCTACTTTTCAGAATTAACATTCTGAACTAACAATCTTAACTTATTAAGCCATCGCTAGACATTCTGAAAACATTGCTAGACATTCTGAAAACTTTTAATACAGCAACATATAATGTAACTGTTCCTTTGGTAGCAATACAATTTTGAAGCCTATTTCATTTTTACACTTAGAACATAGAGCATAGAACATAGAACGATACAGCGCAGTACAGGCCCTTCGGCCCTCGATGTTGCACCGACATGGAAAAAAAAAAACTAAAGGCCATCTAACCTACACTATGCCCTTATCATCCATATGCTTATCCAATAAATTTTTAAATGCCCTCAATGTTGGCGAGTTCACTACTGTTGCAGGTACTTGGGGCGGTTGTTTTGGCAAAAGCATTTGAGATTCAAATGTGATGCTGGAACTCAGTGTGGCAACGGGTATAAAGGAGTGCAGGAACAGACTCAGCTACAAACTGCAAAGGTTGAAACTTGGCTGATATATTGTGGTTTCAGGATTTGTCAGAGATTAGATTTGCATTGCAATGAATTCACTTTATCATCTCTCTTGTGTATGTCGCATTTTGGTATAAAAGATGTAACACTGAGTCTTTTTTAAATGAAACAATAGAATATTAACTATTTAGCAGTTGTCAGGAAAGTCATGTGTTTCTCCTTTAAGAATACCTTTCCTGTGTGGCAAAGAAAACAGATTGAAATGCATCACAGTCACAGGACATAAAAAAAGCAAGCTTCCCCACACTTGCAGGTGTTTGGTTTCATTACTCCAATGAACTATAGCTGCTGATGAGTTTCTCTTGTACTTTTGGTTTCCGAGTACATGTCTGAATGCAGTAAAATTACTCAATTAAACACATCTGTCCCTTCATCAAGAAGTTTTGTTCCTCTTCGCTGAAAGCTCAGATTAACCTGCCGCTCGGAATCCACCTGGGCAATACACTGGCAGATTGTTTACCATGCAGCTCTGTCAGAAGTCAGGGGTCAAGCTGGCTTCACCAGTGTCAGTTTTTTTCCTCGATGCACAATTAGCTGTGGAGCAGATCACAAATACACTCTAATTACAAGTCAATTATTGTAAATGTTCAAGCTCCCAAAGGGAATGAAGGAAAAAACAACTCAGCATGAGTACATGAGTATTAGGAACAAGAGCTGAAAATGTGTTGGTTGCCAGAAACAAAACCAACAACCTTTTGACAGTCATTCTTGGTTGCTTCATACCTGTATAGCATCTTAAACTTAACTATGCGGATGCCTATTTTATTGTACAATTATAGTAGAATCCTCAATCAACATACAACTTAATATTAACTAAAATAAAGAACCTTTGCATTAAACAAAGGCAAGACAGAAATGGTAAGACCTAGACATCCCATTCTATTTACATGCAACCTGGTGAAAGTTGCTCTTATATAAAATTGAATGTTTTGATTAAAAATGTTTATTACAGATTGCCTTCCTTAAATATTCTTTTTAACCCTTATCTTAAGATAAAACTGATGCTCCATACTGTTGGGAGGGCTAGCATTATATTGACTAAATGTTAGCTTATATTAGCCTGGCAGGATATGAACAACTAAATACAAATTGCCACTGGATGAGGTCATCCACTGTTGTGAGCATTCCCTCATGTTTTGGCTGATTAAAAAAAATTAAATAAATTAAAGTCCAAAGATGTGCAGGTTAGGTGGATTGGCTGTGCAAAAATTGCCCGTTAGAGTCCTAAGACATGCAGGTTAGGTGGATTGGCCATGGTAAAACTGCCCCTTAGAGTCCATAGACATGCAGGTTAGGTGGATTGCCTGTGCTAAAATTGCCTGTTAGAGTCCAAAGATGTGCAGGTTAGGTGGATTGGCCAAGCTAAAATTGTCCCTTAGTGTCCAAAGACGTACAGATTAGATGGATTGGCCATGCTAAAATTGTCCCTTAGTGTCCAAAGATGTGCAGATTAGATGGATTGGCCATGCTACAATTGTCCCTTAGTGTCCAAAGACGTGCAGGTTAAGTGGGGTTCCGGGGTTCCGTAGATAGAACAGGGGAGTGGGCCTAGGTAAGATGCTCATCCAGAGGGTCGGTGCAGACCTTCTGCATTGTATGGACTCTATGGATAAAGTCTAAATATCCTGCTTAAACAGCTGCATATAAAACAATAAGCTTACTGAATTTCAATATTTTGAATATAATGTAATTAATTCAGCAAAGAACTAGGGCTGGATTCTCCAAAATTGGGACTATGTCCCTACGCCAGCATAAAAACGCTGGTGTTCCATGCCAGACTTTCAATAAAAAAATTGATTCCACCGCCCCCCACCAGGGCGGCCGCAGACTGAGTCCGCAGCTGCCGCGCGTGAGTCCCGACCGGCCAGGTGTGGTTAGAACCACGTCGTCGGGGATTCGGCCTCTAACAATGGCCCCTCCAGCCACGTCGCATAATTCTCACGTGAGTGATTCTCCGGGCCCGATCCTGTCTTAAAAGTGGATTCTCCGCCCCACGATTTTGGCACGGGGCTGCGGAGAATCCAGCCCCTGGCATATAACACTTTGGCTGACTAACAATATTTTACAATCCTCACAATAGTTTCAGTAGCATTTTCATCAGATGCTTAAAGCCAAGAAATTGACTATTTTTAAATAAGACAGCAAAGAAAAATGGTTTCCCATTCAAATTATTTCTCCTGTCTTCAATTTTCTTTTCAGTAATTTTTAAGAAGCTATTGGTTTTTAATCCTTTCTCGAATTTACCTTCCCTTCAGCACAGAATTAGGTAGAAAGGAAAAGATGGAACAAGCAAGATTATGATAAGCAGCAGCATTTAATTTGCTTCAATTGGTTACTTTTGTTTTACATTTTAGATGATTGGATTTTATCACTTTTCTGAGTATTCCTAGAATCATTTTTTCTCGTTTGGCAAAATTTCTATAGAAAACTAAAATACAAAACCCCAAAATAAAACAGCAAGCAGAAAAAACTCAAACCTTCAAGCAATAATTCATTTTTTCACTTAATCAAATGTTCAGAGTTATAACATGACTTTAGAATGATGGTTCTAAAGCTTAACTTCCATTCAAAGGAGTTTTGGTCAGATCTCAGTCCAACTCAGTTTTGCTCAGTTGATGAGCTTGTCAAGTTCTTGGCTGGGTCATGAGGTAAAACATTTTGTCACAGCAGATTGCAATTTTCTCTCCGCAGAATTATACAAGTTGACCGATAATCATAGAGGGTCATTTATGACGCTCACACCAAAATCTGCAGCCCACACTATTATGATTAAAGAAACTGAATAATAAAGAAGTTTGGTTTTTTTCTTTATTTGTTCATGGGATGTGGGCGTTGCTGGCTGGGCCAGCATTTTTTACCCATCTCTGAGAGCATTTAAGAGTCAACCACTTTGCTTTGGGCCTGGAGTCACATGTAGACCAGACCAGGTAAGGGCGACCAGATGGGTTTTTACAACGAAAGAGGAAATGCTGGAAAATCTCTGCAAGTCTGGCAGCATCTGTGGGGAGAGAAAAGAGCTAACGTTTCAAGTCCGATGACTCTTAGGCAAAGCTGGTTTTTACAACAATCGACAACGTCGATGGTCGACACATGGTCATCATTAGAGCATTGATTCAAGATATTTATGGAATTCAAATTTTGCCATCTGTCCTGGTGGGATTCGAACCCATGTCCCCAGAGCTTTACCCTGAGTCTCTGGATTACTAGTCCAGTAATAATACCACTACTCCACTGCCTCCCCTTATTCTGAGGGGGAAACTGAGATAAGGGGAAAATGTGGTGATGCACTGTACGACCGGGACAAACGGTATAATGAATGGATGATAGCATACTGTAGGTACCCAGGTCCCATTGTATATTCAGTTTACATCTTAATTTAATGCAAGTGTATGCTGCAGAAGACTCCAGCTGTGGTCCATAATTCTGAGTTCTAGCTGTTGTTGGATGTCAACATTTATAAACCCTCCCCCCAAAATGCTTTCAATTGTGCTGAGGCATGCCAAATCAATGTTTCTCCCTATCTTGGCTCACCTTTCAGTCATCAAAGGTTCTGAGGGGGGGGGGGGGGCAGCCAGATAATACTAGCTTCCCATGAACACCCTTCCGCTGGGGTGCCAATTCATGGCAACCCTCTCCAAATGGTGTAGAAGGGTAAGGGCATTCCTAACCAGCTAATCACAATGGTTATGCTGACCTGTGCCTCCAACTGTTGTACCCCTTTGAGACTCCTACTAAGTCTCAACAGGAGTCCTGATACGACCATTCCCTATCCCTGAGCCTGTGAAAAGCTGATTGTCAGGTGCAGAGGAGAGAGAAATCTACTCTGCTGTAACTAATAGCTGTGAATGTTACCTAATAACTCCAGGCACTGACACCATGATAGAAAAGTAAATATTAAAATGTATTTTTGGCCTTTTACTATCACTGCCGCACAATAACAAAAAATATGCTTTGCTGTTCATTGCCTCTTTGATGTGTTGATGGAATAATATTGCTGTTTACTAATATCCTAGAATATTCCAGTGATGAAACAGGTTGTGGTTTTAAGTGTTCTGAGAATTTTGCATGAACAAAATTAATTATTCTACCAAAATATGTTCAAAGTTTATTTTTAAAAACACACCGACAATCTTTGTTTACAGGCTATTTATTTGTTATTCAAATATTTTTTATGATTTACAGGCACTGCATTTTTCGGTGTATAAGTTACTTAGGTTGAAATCTTTGGCTCAAGTATTACTCTTTGAACAATCAATAATAAAGTAAATCACCCATAAGCAGATGTTGTTAAAATAACCCGGATACTTGGCTCACCTCACTTTCAGTTAAATCATCTGTTGATGTCAAAACATGAAAACTTGTAAAATCCTAATTTTGATCTTGTATTTTCAAAAAAAAAACACAAGCCATGTTTATCTTTACACAATTCCAACTTGATCTCCTCTTTTAGTGGGGAAATTTAATCATTTATTTTCCAAATAATCCTATTATGGTGTGTAGAGTGGCTTCATAATTCTGCAGATCAAAATACACATTAACTTCACAGGTTATTTTAACATATGTTTAAAGAAATAGGGCTGCCTTTGGTCAGGTCTGATGCAGTTCATTCATCTGGAGGTATGCAGTTGAGTCTGCCTCTGCTCAAGGTATTCTAGTGTCTGATGGATTAGTGCTGATCTGCACTGATTGCTCACACCTGCGTGTCTCAGTGGTTGACGTGGTAACCTGTGTTCCGCTCTGTGTGCAATCAGCCATGAATGGGTAAGACCCTCATCTGCGATGTCTTGTGCAAACAGACTTATCCAACAGGTTGGACCAGACACCTGCATGAGAAGGGGGAGTGGGGGTGGAAGGAAGAGATGCAATCATAGATTAGATTTTCTATCCATATCACAGTCTTGCATCAGCAATTACAAGTCTGTTCTCATTAAACGAAACTAAATCTCTGTGGACGTCATTGTATTATGAAAATGCATTGAATCTCGGACATTATGATTCCGCACTGAAAAGTTTGAGTTCCAAAAATTACTACCTTGCCTAAACCGCACATCAAAGGTTGGATCAACTCTGAAATTGCCCACCATTTGACCTGAGTTGCGGAACTCAAATTGGCTCCATAATACATCAGATCTACTTCAGTGTTGCTTTCCGCCAAGATAAACTCAGTGTTTTGACATCAACAAATGATTTAACTAAAAGTCATGCTGAGTGTTTAGAACCAGGATATTCCCTTATGCTCTATTTGGATATTGACACTAGGCCAAGGCCTATCTCTGTAAGCTCCTCCAGCTCGAGAAAACCCAAGATCTCTGAATTCCTACAATTCTGGCCTCTTGCGCATCTTTTAGTTTGATTGGTGCCGTGCCTTCAAATACCTTGGCCGTTGAATCTGGAATTCGCTCCCCAAGATACTCTGCTCCTCTACCTTTCCTACCAGTTCCTTAAAACCTACTTCTTTGATCAAGCGTTTGTGTCAACTATCCTAATAACTACTTATGTGGCTCAGTGTCAAATTTTCCTTGATTTGCGCCTTTGCAGCATAGATGGAGTCATGGAGTGATAGAGGTCTACAGCACAGAAAAGGCCATTTGGCCTATTGCATCTACACCAGTCAAAAACAACCACCTGACAATTCTAATCCCATTTTCCAGCATTTGGCCCATAGCCTTGTATGCCTTGGCATGTCAGGATATTTTTGTTAAAGGTGCTATATCAATACAAGTTGTTGTTGATTCACGACTGAGATATAACACTCAATTCACCAGGTACACTGGTGCTCACTTTTATCAACAGCTCTCAGCTAAATCAGTGGATGGGAGACAATTGAAAGCACAGCTTAGGCCCGAACCCAACAACAATAATCCAGAAGGCTTCAGTGTCCTCCCCATGATTCTAATTAGGGGAAAGTGCCAGGCATATGAATAATGATGCAGAAGGAAAATTAATATTAGTTTTAAGAAAGCATGGTGCAGAATAAATTGCCTTGGAAAAATTACAGCGCTTCAATTATAATTACACTCTCTGTACCATGGTTGATTCCTCTTTGGAGAAGCTCAAGCTGCCAACAAAAAACAGTGCTGCTCTGTAAGCAGAACATGTTCTTATTTAAGTATCTATTTTTACATTTTTTCAAATATTAACTTTTTTTTAAAAAATATAAAAATATCCCTTCATAACCTTGCCAGGGTTATTTTAACTTTTGGTGATAACGTAAAGCATAGGATATCAGACTGTTAGAGACCTTCCGAGTATTCCCTTTCTATTACAGACAATGGAGAACAAGATCAGAAGAAGGAGTCGATCCAATATCTGTCATTTACCGTACCAGGCCCCAACGTTTGTTAAGATGCTGGATGAGAATCTCAAACAATGTTGGAATTTGTAAAACTGTGAGTAAAGGATACTTCACCCCAGGGGTGATAATCTAACCAATAGGTATCGTTTATGTTAAAGCAAACTTTAATTTAAACACAGAATTAACTACATTAATATCAAAGAAATGGCTTTGCAATTATCAATTAAACAGTTCTTAAATAATTGGAAAAGCGTGCATCTATATTTGTGACTAATTTCAATTAAGCAATCTAATGCAGTTCAAATTCCACTTATAAAAAAAGTTAACAAAACAGGTTACTTGCTTAACATTGCAGACTTTTGGAGAGAGTTCCTTTCAAGAACAGATCCAGTATACTTCTGCTAAACCTGTTCTTCAATTTACAATCCTATAACAGACTGCAAAACTACAGACAGGCCTGGCTCCTCCCACTAATTACATGACCTGTATTCCACTAATTCCCATGACATGCTTAGCTAGGACTAAATACAATCCTTCATAAATTATCTACACTCCAGAGAATCACATAAAACAAAACAATGTTCCGTTAGCCCATTATCTGTAACCAGGTAAGTGGTGGGAATGAATGATCACTTCATCTTTTACAATTCTTTAATCACAGCTTTACTAGAGACACTCCTGTATGTATTTTTAACCAGGGTTACTGCAACAGGATATAAAATATAATATATAACAAGGTTTACATTCATTTTATTAGCCCAGAATGTCTTATTATTTTGATTCCTTTTCCAAGCTTGAGCTTCAATTTTCTCCACTCATCTTGTAACACTTGCCTATGGCCAGGAATAACCAGGGCAAAGACACCTTTACAAGATTCACAAACAACTCTGTGACAACTTGGCCCTCTGAACAGAATTTGGTGTCATTCCCCATGATGAGTTTGGTGGCAGGCGGCATTTAGTCAAGTTGAGGGTGGGAAAGCGACCCGCCACCTTCCTTCCTCCGCCCTGATTAACTCCATGGTGGGAAGGCTTGTAATTGGCCTTCCGACCCACCCGCAATTGAGGCCCTTATTTGGGCAATTAACACCCGCATAAAGGCCTCATCTTTCCACTGATGGTATTCACCTAATGGTAGGCAGGGGACTCACCATGCAGGAAGCACAGCTCTGGAGCGGGGCTGAAGGGTGGGTGGGGATTGGAGGGTACAGTGTGTTCTCTGTCAAAGTCACTCAGTGTCTGACCGAGAGCTGCTCAGTGGGTTAGCACTGCTGCTTCACGGCGCCGAGGTCCCAGTTTCGATCCCGGCCCCGGGTCATTGTCTGTGTGGAGTTTGCACATTGTCCCTGTGTTTGCGTGAGTTTCGTCCCCACAACCCAAATACGTGCAGGGTAGGTGGATTGGCCACGCCAAATTGCCCCTTCATTGGAAAAAATGAATTGGGTACTCTAAGTTTATTTAAAAAAAGAAGGGGATTGGAGGGGCTGCTGCGAGGCTACCCCTTCACCTTGCTGTTGGCCCCCTCCCAAACCTTTGCCAGAGTGCCCTACCCTGCAACTCCCCTCCTGCCATCACTCACCTATGCCTGGGTGCATGACAATCATAGGTCTCAGGTGGGTGTAGTACCAGCAGCAGCCACCACCTCTCTGGCGGCAGTGTTGATCAAAAAAGACTTGCCAGCTTCTGATCGGTCAACAGTTCTTGGAGGGCGGAGTTTCCGCAATCGGTGTCTTGACCCAGTTAAGCTGCCTAGTTTCGTGCCTGATTGAGACTTACTTTTTAAAATAAATTTAGTGTACCCAATTATTTTTTTTCCAATTAAGGGGCAACTTATTGTGTTCAATCCACCTACCTTTGTGGCAGACCTTCCCAAAATGAAGTGGCACGGGGCTCTCGCCCATTCTCCAGCTGGCAGGCGAAAACCCTGGGTGCGATTCTCCAGAAAGATTTCCAAGTGTTGTAGTGAGCAGGAATTGCCACGGACTTCCCGGCACTCAGCCCGGCGAGGCCGGCAACAAATTTCAATGTTAATTGGTCGTCCACTCACGGGCTTCTAGCTGCAATTGAATGCTCGCCATCTGATTCGCCGGCACCGCGCTCGCCCCTCCCCGCTAACAAGGTCGAGCAGCACTTAAACTGCACTTGCTCAGCCAACTCCAGCCAGCTCGTAACAATGATGCCGAGGAGACCAGTCCCCAGATTAGGGGACGCAGACCTAAGGAGGTTGGTGGATGCTGTGGAAGCCGGGAGGGATGTCCTGTTCCCCCAAAGATCCCAGAGGGCCAGCCATAGGGCAGCCAGTGCTGCCTGGGACGAGGTGGCGGTAGCTGTGATCGGCGGGAGTGTGACCAGGAGGACTGGCCTTCAATGCTGGAAAAAGATCGACAATCTACACCGGGCAGCACGAGTGAGTAGACCCGACGCCCCCCCAGAGACCCAGAGACCTTTTCTGCCCCGATGGGAACATCCAGCCACAAATCTCCATGCGACGCCCAAACCTCCCTTCATCCCTCCCCCGCTCTCCTTCAAACACCCAACCCTTACCCCTTTCCTCACCCAACCCTCCCACCACTGTGAACCATGTGTGTGGCTAACAATGCCCTCTCTGAGTCACCTCAGGAAAAGCTCTCCCACAATCGCCAGGAGAGGGCCTGGACTGGCAGTGGGGTGCAGGACATCAGAATTCTCACCACCTTCGAGGAGTGTGCCCTGGAGATAACTGGTTGGGTCCCAGCCTGATGCTGAGCCTGTGGAAGAGGTCATCCTGGAGCTGATGGAGACGTTAGTAGGCGGCCGGGAGATTCAGAGGGAGATATCAGCGTCACTCCAGCAGATCCACAGCAGCTGGAGGAATCCCAGAGGCAACGGGCTGCTGGAGCTGTTGCCGGCAATGAATGGCACCGAGACCAAATTGCTAGGGTGGCGACTGCAGCGGAGAGCCTGGTGCACGATGTCGGCAGCATTAGTGGAGGTATCCAAGGCATCCCACAGACGGTGACAGCCATGGCTGAGTCTCGGCAGAATCTGCAGCTCGCTGGGGGATGTCACCCAGTACCAGGCTGACCTTGATGAGATTCTATGGTACATGTAACACTCTCAGATGGGCGTGGCCAAGGCTCTGTGGAGCTTGTCCCAGTCGCAGGCGGGCATTGCCAAGGTGTTGCAGAGCATGGCCCAGTCACTGAGGAACATCAATGTCGACACAATGGTGCAGATCAAGGGGAGCCGCCAGGGATGACAGATGATGCAGTGGCAGCCGGGGTTCGAGCCAGCTGCCTCTCCATCCCAAGGTGAACCCCAGGGCCCTGTAACCACCAACCAGCAGGAGGGGGTGCTGGGTGGCTACCCGGACCCGTCCCATGGATTGGCGACAGTGACCACCAGCTCCCACATGTTCCACCCCTCTGATGAGGCCGCATCTCACAGCCAGCACATGGGACAGGGTGGCGTGGGTCAGCATGTGCCGCCGAAAAATGAGTCTCCACCCTCTGGCCTCAGAGGATGCCCGCCAGATACATTGAAGGCCACGGGATGAGGAAGGCAGCTGGCTTCCTCCACCTCTGATGTGCATCCCGGGGATACACCTAGTCATAGTCGTAGAGCTAGGAGGGCCAAGCACATTGTGGATCACTGAGGGCACCAGGGGTGGGTGTAGGGGGAGAGGGTGGGGGGTAGGGAGTGAGGGTGCTTGAATTGAGGGAGGGAGCAGCACCATCAGCAGGGTGGGGAATTGTATAACACAATAAACAACTTTGTGCAACTAGTATGATGCGTCTGTCACTTTTTTCCGCAATGTGCGCCGACCTCCGAAACGTTGGCCCATCTCTCGATCTCCATGGCGCTCACTCACCCTCCGCCCATGGACATGTCCCTGGAGCTGTGTCCCATCCCCTGGGTGTTCAGATGTTGGCTGCTGCGTGTGTGGTGTTGCCTCTCACAGTTTTTAGGCACAGTGTCTACGCATCAAGATGTGATTGGGAAGCTTCGACATGCTACATGGCCCACCCACGGGAAACCACTTGGGTTGTGTGAAGTGCTCACTTAACCACGATTGCCAATACCCTATCAGCAATAACCTTCAGCCGCATGGCCAGAGGCCTCGGTAGTCGGCGGGGGTTATGGGTGGTCGGTGGGGCAGACGGGAAGAGACAAGGGTTGCCCCCAGAATGGGTACACACAATTCAGGGGTTAGCATGGTGGTGCTGCGTGCGATTGAGCCACATGGTTGCCCCCCCCACTCCTCCCCCTCAACCTCCCACGGCGGACCACCCCTGCGGAGGGATGCCCACCCCAGCCGAGGGTACCCCACTCCCTCGTCGAGTACTAGGGTGGCAAGCCCAGCGCCCACTGGCTCTTTGCCTGTCAGCAAAGATGGCTACTTGCCTTCTCTGCTCCCCACAGAAACCCTTCCGCCAGGTTCACGTTTTTAAAAAGGTGTACTAATCCGTGCCAGAATGACTACTTGTTGGGGAAGCAACTGAATCATTTTTAAAAATAAATTTAGAGTACCCAATTATTTTGTTATCCAATTAAGGGCAGTTTAGCGTGGCCAATCCACCTAACTTGCACATCTTGGGGTTGTGGGGGTGAAACCCACGCAGGCACAGGGAGAATGTGTAAACTCCACATGGACAGTGACCCAGGGCCGGAATTCAAACCCGGGTCCTCAGCACCATAGGCAGCAATGCTAACCACTGTGCCATGCACCGCCTGAGGCTGCTGAATCATGGGAGGCCTTTGGATATGGGGTGGCTCTCATTAATTGTATGGAAATAGGGCCTAAGTGGTGTTGCCATGCTATGGCAAGATCCCAATTTTGCCCAGGGGAGCGGGCTGGTGGCATCGCCATCCGTTTGGCGCCTGGCGCGGTTCCCGTTTTCTGCCTCTCCTGCTATTCACCAGCCTCGTTTCACTTGAGTGACAGCACAACTAGGCTGGTGAATCTCACCCCCTGTTTCCCTCCATTAAATACTGCCCCACAGAGCAAAGCCCTCTTTCTGTAAGTTGTTTATCCCACTCACATCAGCACATTCAATTCTGAATCACAAGCTGTCTAAGATTGCAATTTTGACCCAGAGCCTGAAAAGTTAGCATCTAATTGCAATGTAATAAGTATGTTTAATAACAGCTCTCTAATACTTATCAAGCGGGTGACAAACCAGTTAATTGATATGAATGTCATTAAGCTAATGGGGATAATTTTCACCTTCACCGTTTGGGCAGTAAACTGGGAGAGCAGATTGACTCCTGTAATAGAGCAGCTGGATTTTCGCTTCCATTATAATGGACTGTGATCTGCTCCACCAGTTTCCCACCCAAGGTGTGAAGATGAAAACTTCTCCTCACTCCTACGTTGCCCGAGTGCTGAATATTTGTAGATGCTGGCTCAACGACAATCTATAACGGTCAACTGGGCCGTAGAGACTCTAGTAATGTCTGGAATGGATTTTTTGGAGGTGAGTGTTGAGCTATGGATGCTGAAAGTGTGGCAATTTTTATCAGAAGGATTAATTATTCAGAAGACATAACTGAATGTCCACAATAAGTTGAATACCTCAAAAATTACAAAAGTACTGTCTAGCTATTACTAATAATAATTCAAATATGGGCAAAAACAGTTAAATTATCACAATGTAGTGCAGTTTCTTTTTTTTTTTTAATTTAGATTACCCAATTATTTTTTCCAATTAAGGGGCAATTTCGGGTGGCCAATCCACCTACTCTGCGCATTTTTGGGTTGTGGGGGCGAAACCCACGCAGACACGGGGAGAATGTGCAAACTCCGCACAGACAGTGACCCAGAGCCAGGATTGAACCTGGGACCTCAGCGCCGTGAGGCGGTTGTGCTAACCACTAGGCCACCGTGCTGCCCGTAGTGCAGTTTCTGGCAGATAATGTAGAAGACATGAAAGTAACGAGGTTGTGCAAGTTATGTTACAAACACAATGATAGGAAAGACAATTTGTTGCAGGCAAGACTTTCCATGAGTCAAATCCCTTTATTTCAGTCACCCACATTCTTATGTTTAAAGGCAAACACTTGCTCATAATGGGAGGCCGAGTGTCGAACATGTGTTTGCAAGAATCTAACTCCTTCGGGGGAAACAAAAATCTATTTTATTCAGCAGGTAAGAGTTTGGAAGGCATTGAAACTGGAAATTGGACGAGTGCACGGATATTGTGGCCGAATCCTAATTCACATAATCGTATACATAGTGATTTAATATTCTAGGATTTTCATGAGGCATTATCCCAATGTCCAAGTATACCCATCTTTGGACTAGCACAAATCAATAGTAGTGACAATACAGCTGTTGGCTCAGTGGCAGTACTCTTACCTCTGACTCAGCAGTGTGTTTTTTAAAATTCATTCGCGGGATGCGGACGTCACTGGTTAGGCCAGCATTTATTGCCTATCCCTAATTGCCCTTCAGAAGGTGGTGCTGAGTTGCCTCCTTGAACCACTTGCAGTCCTTGAGGTGTAGGTACACCTACTGTGCTGTTAGGAAGGGAGTTCCAGGATTTTGCCCCAGCGACAGTGAAGGAACGGCGATATATTTCCAAGTCAGGGTGGTGAGTGAATTGGAGGGGAACCTCCAGGTGGTGGGGTTTCCAAGTATCTGCTGCTCTTGTCCTTCCAGATGGTCGTGGGTTTGAAAAGTGCTGCCGAAGGAACTTTGATGATTTACTACAGTGCATCTTGTAGATGGTACACAAGGCTGCCACTGTCCATAGGTGGTGGAGGGTTTGAATGTTTGCGGATGAAGGAGCAATCAAGCGGGTTGCTTTGTCCTGGATGGTGCCTTGAGTGTTGTTGGATTGAGTTCAAACACCACTCCAGTAACATAAGCACATTAGCCCAGCCACCATTACAGCAATGGAGATACCATGCACTGATGTAGGTTCATCACGGTTTGCCTCTGTTACAGGCAGTAAGTGTTGCGCAGATGTTAATCTAGAAAAACAGCAAAAGCTGAACAATAGCTTTTTTTTAAAGCTGACACAATCCTAAGAACCTGAACCTCAAAATCAGCTCTGGATATCACCCCAGACAACAATTCAAATGATGACTAGAGGGACACATAACATGATCTGTAAGTATGCCCAAAATTTCAATGCTTTTATTGCAGAACATAAATGGTACAGAAATGGCAATGGTGGTGATTTTGAATCATAGGAAGAAGACATAAATGCCTAAGGCATGGGAATTATTTTCTGGGTGTGTGTGTGGGGGGGGGGGGGGGGGGGGGGGGGGGTCAACCTCTTGCTCCCGACCCCAACACAGTTTTCTACATTTTGATTGACATTCTGGAGTCTCCTGTAATTCTGAGGGTGAACCTCACTATATTTTGTAATTACATAAACACTCCAAACTCAGTCCTTATTGCATTTCCAAACATTGGCAAGTACAGTAAGAGGAATTGTCAAAGGAATTTATTTAATGCATTTACACCAAGGAACATTAGCATTATCTTAAAAATAAAGCAATAACTAGCATTGCACAGCATAAACCTTTATTTGAGACAAATATGTATTGGCAGTTTCTTTTGAGGACAGTTTTAGAAACTGTGTTTTTGCCATTTTTAGTTTATATGAACTTCTTTAGAGACTAACACCAATAAATAAACCATAAGTGGGTCTCTCAAAAACCAAGTTTGTACTCAACAATGAGGGAACGTAATAAGATTAGATTTTAGATGCCAAGGTACAGTGAAAAGTCTACATACGGTCCAGGCAGATCGTTCCATGCATGAAAAACATAGAACACAATAAATACACAATGTAAATACATAGACATGGACATCGGATGAAGCGAGTGTAGTGCTGCACAATAGAGAAGCTGCATGGAGAGATCAGTTCAGTCCATAAGAGGGTTATTCAGGAGCCTGGTTGTGGGGTGGCACAGTTGCTCAGTGGTTAGCACTGCTGCTTCACTGTCTGTGTGGTGTTTGCACATTAACACCATATGTTCATGGGCTCACTCCCACAAACCAAAGATGTGCAGTGTATTGGATTGGCCATACTAAATTGTCTCTTATTTGGAAAACAATCATTGGGTACTCGAAATTTATTTTAAAAATATTAAGGAGCCTGGTAACACCAGGGAAAAAGCAGTTTTTGAATCTGTTAGTGCGTGTGCTCAGACTTTTGTATCTTCTGTCCGATGGAAGAGGTTTGAAGAGAGAATAACCCGGGAGAGAGGGGTCTTTGATTATGTTGCCCGCTTTCCCAAGGCAGCGGTAGGTGTTGATAGAGTCAATGGATGGGAGGCGGGTTCATGTGATGGACAGAGCTGTGTTCATGACTGTAATTTATTACAGCCTTGGGCCAAGCGGTTGCCATACCAGCCTCTGGTGGAGCAGATAGGATGCTTTCTATGGTGCATCTGTAAAAATTGTAGCCATGATGTGGCGATGCCGGCTGGACTGGGGTGAGCACAGTAAGAAATCTTCCCACCTGAGGAAGGAGCTGTACTCCAAAAGCTAGTGTTTGAAACAAACCTGTTGGACTTTAACCTGGTGTTGTAAGACTTCTTACTGTAAAAATTGGTAAGAGTCAATGTGGACATGTTGAATTTCCTTAGTTTCCTGAGGAAGTATAGGTGCTCTTGTACTTTCTTGAACATAGCACATACGGCCCTATTTTGCGTAACAACTGTTTTTTTCCAATCCCCACTCCCTAACCCTAACTCTCAATCTGTCTGGTTCTGATAGGCACAAATCCTATTGTCTAAATGATCTAATTGATTGAAACCGGCAGCTTCCAATACCAGTGACAAAAGCAGATTCTTCTTGTAAAATGTCAACATTTAGCTTGAAAGGCTGATTGATATCAGCTTAAAAGACATGTCCAAGCTTGCCCATTGGCTCTGTAACCCTAACCCCAACGAGAGTTCTAACTTAAGTACAAATGCATGTACTAACTAGCAAGGGACTTCAAAAACAACATGAAGAAATTTTAGATGAGAAAAGGAAATTTTGGGCAGCATGGTGGCGCAATGGTTAGCACAGCTGCCTCACGGCGCCGAGGTCCTAGGTTTGATCTGAGTTCTGGGTCACTGTGTGGAGTTTTCACATTCTCCCCATGTTTGCGTGGGTTTTGCCCCCACAACATAAAGATGTGCGGGGTCAGTGGATTGGCCATGCTAAATTGCCCCTTAATTGGATAAAATGAATTGGGTACTGTAAAATTTTTTTATAACAAAAAGGAAAATTTCAGGAGGCAAATGAATCCAATTTGAGCGCAAATAGCACTATACAAATTAATATGCTAATCCATTTAAATATTTTTTAGACTTGTCATTTTCACACTGTGCAGAAAATAACGAGTTGTCCCAAAGGAATCAGAACAAAGCAAATGCAGTTCTCTGTAAAAACAATGTAATTCCATAATTGCAAACATACAAGGGAAGCACCTCATTTTAAACTTCAGTGGAAAACATACCTGTTGCCCAGCATCAGTGGCTAGTCTATTGCTGATGGCTCCCCAAAACATTCCCCATCT
Source organism: Scyliorhinus canicula (assembly GCF_902713615.1). NCBI lineage: Eukaryota > Metazoa > Chordata > Chondrichthyes > Carcharhiniformes > Scyliorhinidae > Scyliorhinus > Scyliorhinus canicula. Next base: position 122,345,226 of record NC_052158.1, read on the forward strand.
GTCGGGATTCACCGTTTTGCCGGCAGACCGGGGGTTTCCCAATGGCATGGGACTGTCCCACAATGGGAAACCCCATTGACCAACCGGTGAAACGGAGAATCCCGATGGCGTGCCACACTAGAAATCTGGTGTGGCGGGATGGAGAATCCTGCCCAATAATCCTGATCTTTCGAAGATGGTGACTGTTCCTTATCTCAGATTTCTGTTCATCGCAAATCTGTGGAATGCATTGATCTTCAATAATGTTGCACATGTACGTGAGTGCATATTATACAGCCCTATATAGACAATTCAAATATCTAAAGCACAGCCCTTGGGTCAGATTTTCATGTTGGAGGAGGGAATCGGAAGACAGAATTAATCCCACATTCCGTCCCCCTCCTCCGTCACAAGACAGGATTTTCTGGGATCGAGGCCTTATGAGGCAGAACTCGAGGCAAGCTGATTCCGGGACGGGCAGGTTACAAGAACTGCTTCTATTCCTAAAAACGTCAGCCTGGTTTTTCAGATGCAATCTTTGGCTTATTTAGATATAATTGAACTTTCTGACCACTCTAAACCCCATCCACCCTATCTCCTCACCATCTCACACATCTCAAACCAGCACTCTCATCAGCCCTTCACACTCTCAACCATCTCATCTGCACCTCTTTCATCCCCTCACCCATTACCCACTTTATGAACAGAATGTGCAAGCCCTATTGTAACAGTTAGAAGCTGTTGAATAGCCCATAAAACACTCCAAGTTGACAAACTATTTTTTCAACAAGCTGAATTATCAAATTGAAGCATTTGTAAAATGAAATGGCAGTTGGCATGCAGCCAGACACCCATAACTCTCCTCAATTAAACAAACTGACCTCAAAACCAGTATCTTAACAAATATCTAGACTGAATGCAAAAAAGCAATGAGAAACACAAACAATTAGACATTGTTATCATCCTAGGTTACACTTTCATTACTGCAAAATATACTCAAACATTTTATCCATTTCATGAACTTGTTTAATTTGTCTCTAGACTTTTTCCTGTTTACAATGCTGATATTTTACTTTCAAGTTTGCTAATTGGCAGAAATAACAATCTGCCAACACACCAGGCTGAATGAAGCGCCATGGTCCTTTGTCCCTTAACCTGCCCCAGCTGAATGGCTAAGGGGAGATGCCCAGAGGAAGATTGGATGCCCCACAGTCATTTAAGCAGCCGATGTTAATGGACTGCAGATGGGAGTTCCACCCCTCAGGGACTGTATGGCCCACTTCAGAGAGCTGCTGATCAATCAGCTCTAAAGTACTGACAGTGCCATCATGGCTACAGCTGGACTGCACTTGTGACTTGATGCAATGCTCTGTGACGGATTTGAACTTTGTAAAAGACAGCGAGGGAGGGGACCGCGAGTTAGGATACAAGAGGCCACCCCATCATCACCCCTCCGCCTGCACTGGTAAACCCTCCAATCTGGCTGCTTGGCATAGGCCTGTCCCACTATCAATTTAATCCCAGTGGGGAGGGATGAAGCCATTGTGTGGCCATTAACTACCCACTTAAGTGTCTCAACCCGCCCACTGGTGAGCAAGCCACCCAATACCACCCCCAACACTGGGAAAATTGCTGGGGGGATAGGCATCTAGGCTAACTGGATTTAATGTGCCCCAGCCTTCAAACCCACCAGCGGAGAAGTGTTAAATCTGGCCTACTGTTTAATGGGTAGTTACATGTTCCAATCAGAGGACTGTCATGAGACACCTTAATGAATGCTGATACAACTCATGTTACAGCATTCCATGATTAACTGTAAAGGAGGTAAAACCATTTTACTTACATTGAAATGCTTCCCACCTCCAACTCTTGGTTCATGCCTCCATGCAGCTGGTGTAAAGCACAACAGCTCTGTCTGGCCGCCTCCATTAAAATTTAAAGACTTGCTGAAGGCAGGCTCATAATGGGTCTGCACTGCTGTTTACTGCCTCCTTAATATTGTCTCCAAATCCTGTTCCGGGGCCCACTCCCACCCGTGTCCCATGTAAATGGCCTGGGCGGGACCTCCAGGCGCATTGCTCAATGGCCATTTTTTTCCATTTGGTCCTGATTGGGACAATGAAAAGATGCTGTTTTCTCCATGTGCTTCCTTGTTTTTGTTTTCTGTTATTTAGAATGGTTGTGGATAGATGTATTCAAGCATTGTTGACCATGCACCCATATCTCATGAAAACCAGCTATCTATCTTTCTTGAGAAGTGCTATATCACATTCCATTGTTTTAGAATTAATGCAAGTAATAACCCCCAACCTCCCCCCTTAAGCCTCCTACAAAAAAACATGTTCTGAGGTTCATTGTTTTGTGGTAGGATTAACATAGCATTTTCATTTAGGTGAAGTAGTTACCCTTTCTGTTTAGGCATGAGATTGGATTATTTATTTAGTAAATGCAAATCCCCGAAGCCAAGTGATAGCCTCCTCATTTGCTGAGTTTAAGGTAATTAGTCCACTGCTTAGTCTGTGGAGGGATAATCAAATATGCAGCATTATTTGTATCTTTCCACAAGTCTCCAGCGGTGGAGATTGCCTGCATAGGGGCCCTGGTCTGTCCTGAACCTATATAGCAGGGGCTACTGTTGCCATGGTAATTCAACGCCTGCCATTCAACAGATGGGCTTTGTCACAAGAAACATAAGTGACTTTCTGGCTGCGGTTTTCCACTCTCAGTAGTGTCGGACGGGTTCAGCAATGGGAGTGGAAAATATCACGACAAGGCAAAAGTTATGTTTTACATCGGCCTTAAAGCTTGCTGCAATCATTCCCTCCCTCTGTCAGTTCCCCGGTCATTCAATGCCGGTAACATAAGTATAATATATTTGCATCTCATTATCGGGCCCATACGCCAGAATCATAACAAGATCTCGCGAGATGTTGCGATCTGGATCCCGCTCACAATGGGCAAGGTCTAAATTCACAGAGTTTTAAAAAAAACTCACTTAACTCTGCCTTTGCCAGATTGAATCAGCTCCCAGGAACTACCGGCCTCGGCGAGGAGACCCAGCCAGGCATGATTAGTACTGGTCCCCACAAGAGGGGACCAGGCATACCAGCACTTGGTGGGCTCACCTAGCCGCTCGCTGGCCCCGGGTGGCTGGTATCTGGGCTCGGCAGCACCCTGGCATGGCTGATACCACCCGGGCACCTTGGTACTACCAGCCTAGCATGCTGGCAGTGCTACCTGGGCACCCTGGAACTGCCACCCAGGTGCCAGCCTGGCACTACCAGGGTGCCCAGGTGGCATTTTGCCTTCACCGGGCATGGGCCCAGGGCTGCCCTGTTTGTGAGGTGGGGTGTGAGGACTCAAAGACATCCCAACAGGTGGGTTGGGTGGTTGGGGAGGTCCAGGGGTTGCATTGGGGCTTGAGTGATCAGGAGCATATCTTCCTCTGCTTGTCGGAGCTCCCCAGTGCAGGGAAATGCCACTGAGTTAGATTGTGGTTAGATTGTGCCCAGTACATTTAATTAATTAATATATATTGTGTGTAGCTGGGACCCTAGAACTGATCCCTGCATTACCCCATTAGTCGCTGCCTGCCATTTGGAAAAAGACCCATTTATCCCGACTCTTTGTTTTCTGTATGCCAACCAGTTTTCTATCCATTTCAGTACACTACCCCCCGGCCCATGTAATTTAATTTTGCACGCTAATCTCTTCTGTAGGACCTTGTCAAAAACCTTCTGAAAGTGCAAATAAACCACAGCCACTGGCTCCCTCTCATCAACTCTACTGGTTACATCCTCGAATAATTTTAGTAGGTTTGTCAGCATGATTTCCCATTCATAAATCATTGCTGAATCTGTCCAAATCTGCCACTGTTTTCTGAGTGCTCTGCTATTAAATATTTTATAATGACTCTAGCATGTTCCTCACCACCAACTTCAGGCTGACTAATCTATAATTCCCTGTTTTCTCTCTCCGCACCTTCTTACATTAGCTACCCTCCATGGGAACTATTCTAGAATCTATAGAGTCTCGGAAGATGACCACCAATACATCCACTATTTATAGTCTGGTGTATTTATGCTCTGGGATGTAGATTATCAGACCCTCGGGGTTTATCAGACTTTAATCCCATCAATTTCCCCAACACATTCCCCAGCATCTTTGGTACATTATTTGTGTACCCCTTCATGAAGACACAACCAAAGAATGTCTTTAGTTGGTCAGCCATTTCTTTGATCCCCATTATAAATTCCCCTGTTTCTGACTGTAAGGAACCTCCTACATTTGTCTTCACCAATCGTTTTCTCTTCAAATACCCATATAAGCTTTTACAGTCAGTTTTTATGTTCCCCACAAGCTTACTCTTGTACTCTATTTTCCCTTTCTTAATCAATCGTTTGTCCTCTTTTGCTGAATTTTAAAACCCTCTCAATCCTCAGGGCTACTGGTTTGTTTGGCCAATTTGTATGTCTCTTCCTTGAATCTAATACTATCTCTAATTTTGTTTGTAAGCCATTGTTTGGCCGCCTTTCCTGTTTTAGTTTTGCGCGAGGCAGGAATGAACAATTATTGCAGTTTGACCATGCGCTTTTTCAATGTTTGCCATTGCTATTCACTCTTGGTGTTCCTCACCTCTGCTCATACAGATTCCACATCATCGGAGCTAATATCCTTCCTCTTTAACCAGCAATGCAACCCCATAGCCTTTTCCTTTTTGTCCTTCCTGAAGACTGAATACTTTGGATGCTCAGTTCCCATCCCTGGTCACCCTGCAGCCATGTCTCCGATATCCCGACAATATCACACTCGTTTAAATTATTCACTTTATTGTAAATGCTCTGTGCATTAAGGCACAAAACATTAAGGCTTTTTTTTAACATTCCTTGTCCCATTCCCATTATTTTTCACTGTGGTCCTGTTTGACGCTGGCCCTTGATTTCTCAGCCCATCACTTTTCTTATACACCATTCTGTCTTTTGTTCTTATCCTTGTTTTGCTCTTCTCTGACTCCTTGCATAGGTTCCTACCCCTCTGCCATTTTAGTTTAAAGCCTCCCCAACCACTCTAGCAAATACTCCCCCCGAGGACATCAGTCCCAGTCATGCACAGGTGCAACCCGTCCAGTTTGTATGGTTCCACCTCCCCTAAAATTAGTCCCATAGTTCCAGGTATCTGAAACCCCCTCCAGTAACCCCTCGCACCATCTTTTCAGCCATGGATTCATCTGATATAGCCCGTTATTTCTGCTCTGATTAGCAGGAAGCACTGGTAATAATCCTGAGATCATTATCTAACTCCAAACAACAGGCTTCCAGCAGCTGCAGCTGCACACATACTGGCCCTGGGCACTGGAAATGTTGCTGGCTTCCCACATCGAGCAGGAAGAGCACACCATAGCTTTGAGCTCGCCTACCATCACATACCTCTTTGAATTAAATCTTTTGGAAGATACTTAAAATCAAATAACATAAATTACTCTGGGGCCTTTCTTCTCTGGTCCTGACTACAGAATATAGCCATTACAAGCTATAAAGCACAAAATAATGACATTACAAACCATAAGTGATAAAAGTAATAAATACTTGCTCGGCCATACTCACCCAATCAGCTGCTTCCACTTGTCCTGCGTCACTTTTGAATCCTGACATAATCTCAGGTGCTCCAAACTCCAAGCTAGCACTCATATTTCCCACTGCACTCTTCCGCTATTTTCAATCTCCCAACAATCAGTCTCTCCCTTGTAGCCTTTACTCCAGCTCTAGATGATGCTGACCGTCTCTCTGTCCTGGTATTCTCCTATCATACTCTCCCCTAGATGTTGCTCATTAATGCATGGCAGGGGCCTTTAGAAACAGGAGATATGACACACAGCAGCTTTGTCTTATGGACAATGCAGTGCTCATTTGGTTGATCACTGCCAACCTCACTATCAGCCCAGGAGTGGCTGGCATCCTCTCCAACCAGCTGGGTGGCTCTGTCCTCAAAGCCTTTGTGGACCTTGAGCTCTGGCAATCCTCTACCCATTTGGGATCCCTCCCTCTTGTTGTGCACCAGCTGCTCCTGCACGAAAATAGACGTAGAGAGTATAGGCAGGATGCATGCCAAGGATATCTGGCATGTGTGGATGGTGAGTGGGAGCAGTGAGGTGATGAGGACACAACCCACAGCGGAGATGAAGATGTGTGTGGGAGAACAAGTGTTGGTGTCCCTTAAGTTGGCAGTGAGTGAGATCCCTGTGGATGTGTAATGTGTGTGAGTTGAGAGTGATGGGAAGAGTGACTTACTCTGGAAGAACAGAGGAGATCATTCATCCTCATGAGGCACTGGTTGGCTGTCACTTTCTGCAGGACGATGGCAATCACGACCACTGCCATCGCCTTCCATGCTGGGTTTGTGCCCATGCTGCTGGATTTCTGCCCTAAACGCGGGTAAGATTGTGTCACAGTCGGCCTCAACAGCGTTGAGAAGTCGCTCCAGGGAGGAGTCGGAGAACTTCAGAGTGGATTTCCTGGCAGCCATCACTTCCCAGTGACCCCTAAACTGTGGTCCCTGCCCACTGGGATGGCCTTTAAAAAGGGCAGCCCAATGATTGCAGCACTGAGGTGGTGACAGGGCAGGCAAATCGGAGTCAATGCCTTTACCAACTGAGCTGATCGGAAGGCAAAGTTATCAGACTGAATTCTCCGTTCCTGAGACTAAGTGCTGACGCCAATGGACCGTGTGTGGTCTTTTATGACCGAAAAATTGGCGTGAAACCCTCACCGATTCCGGTATCGGTGAGGGGCTAGCACCAGTGCTGCCTGAAACTCCTGCCACCCACGCTGAAAACGGCCCGGTCCCAGGCCGCACATGCGCTCAGCGGATGATCTGCATCGGTCACGCCGTACAACATGGCGCCTGCCGTGCACGACCCCAACCCACTAACCGTGACCCCACAGCCCACTCCCTGGCCACCCCCCCACCAGTTCCCCCAGCCCTAGCAGAAGCCCCCCGCCCGGCCAGCGCTACAGATCCCGGCCGAGCGTGGTGGCACTGGACACAGTCCGCAGCAGGCACACCGGGTTCCCGCACAGTTGGGACCATCCGTGCACGCGCTGTCGGGAACTCGACCCATCGTGGACCGTTGCTGGCCCCAGTTTCGGCGTGAAAATCCATTCTCTGCCCAATTGCCGATCATGATTTTGCCGTCGGGCTATGCAGAATCCCGCTCATCATCTCTCCTCTCCTGCAGCACACTTCCCTCCATTTACTTACTCAGTTGCTAAACACAAAGCTTGATAGTTAGCTCCTGTGCTTATGTGGGGATAGAATCTGAGGATAGGATTGTGTTCAGTTGTGGTAACCTTACTATCAAATAAATACTCAGCTGGCTGTGTGTCACAGTCTAAGCTCACATATGAAGCTAAGCTATCGCATGCTGACTATGTTTTTGCATCACCGCAATTCAAGCGTTGCTCAAAATTAGAATTGGTTTTATCCTTAATTTGTTTCCCATCAAGTTATGACTAGCAAACATTCACTTAAAGGAAACAAAAATTGGTTCTCCCTGTGTGGTCTGAGGTGTTCATAGGTGCAGGTGTTTATCTGTGTGACTTACAGGTTTGCTTCCTTTCTCCTCCTCCGCGATTATGAATCCAATCTAGCTCGAGGGCAACACTCATTTCCTGTTGAACTCCGAGGAAACAAAATTTAACCTATTTATTTATTCAAGAAAAAGGTATGAAAACAGCAGCCGTTCTAACCGGCAACTATTAGTCGTTGAAATTTTCCATAAAAAATTGACTTCCTTTTGTAGTATCAATTAGAAACATACTGGAAATGTAATTAGATAAAGTTTGCGTATTTTCAACTGATTCGTATTTGATTGTTAGTGTCTGACGTTTTGGCCCGGCATTTTATCCTGTTTCTTTGAAATAAGAAAGATTAAGGCAATCCCTTGCACATTACCCCTAAGTTGCAAGGTGTATAACAACAGCCAGCAGAGAGGATTGCTTGGTGTTCATTAATCCAAACAGTTTAAGAATGTCGCCACACTAACTGCACCCACCTGGAAGATTGTTCAAAACCCGAACAATATTTCTTAGCTTTGGTGCTTTGATACTGTGAGTAATGAGAAAAAAAATGCATTTCCATTTTAGTGTCTCATCCATCACTCATCAAAGCCAGAAAACCTTGTAAACCCCTTTAAACCTCTCCTAAAATGGCCAAGAGGAGCATTCACTACAGTCTTTCATATCATTTAGAAGGCCATGAGCTGGTTTCTCCGGTCCCCCAGCCATGTGGCTCTCGGCAGCGTGCTGTTCTCTACTACCCCCAGTGCTCAATGGAATTCCCATTGAAGCCACCCCACCCCTCCATCGGAAAATCCCAACGGCCAGGGAATTCCGACCCATATATCCAAACCCCTGAGTTTCCCATTACTCAAAAGCACTTGGTTTGTTGTGCAGTGTTATTACTCTCCCCCATCCCCCCTCCCGCCCCGCCTCCTCTGCCTGAGGGGGTGGAGAACCCGAGGCCAACCGCATACTTTGCAAAGATGTTTGCTGCGTTGATGGGGGAGGGGGAAGAACCCTCCCACTACAGGTTGGACAGGACACATCGGCCGAAGCCTAGAGCGAATGAGCCACCAAGGGCGGTTATAGTCTGCTTCCACAGCTCCCATGTGAAGGAGAAGAGTTTGAGCTGGGCTAGGCAGAGATGAGATGTGAAATGGGAAGACGTTGGTATACGAATCTACCAAGATCGGACAGAGGAGTTAGCGAGAAGGCAAGGGGCCTTTGGACAAGTGAAGGCGGCACTGTACGGCAGTTGAATGAGACTTGGAATGGTCTACCCAGCGAAGCTGAGAGCAACTCAAAACTCAAAGGACTTTTATTTGGAGGTGGCGGAGGTGGCAGAAGGTTGGTTAAGGCTGAAGGACTGGGATTGAGTTGAGACTTGGGTCTTGGACTTGGTTGGACTGGGATTGTGTTTTCTTACTGAGGGTTTTCTATTTGATTGGGATTTTGTTTCTGTCTCCGAAATTGGGGGGTGTTTACATGTGTTGCTTTTTTCCTAATGGGTGTGGATCTGTTCAGTTTCTTGTTTCGAGGGAGGTGGGTTTTGAGCACGTGTGGCTGGGTTACTTAGGGGGGAGGGGGGGTCTGGCAGGGATCACAGCACTAGCCACCGTAGGTTGGCGAGTGAACGGGTGTGTGAGGAGGGAGGGGCCAAGGTCATAGGAGCCTCATCGAGCAGATTCTGACGGACCTGGGAGGTGTGAATGGTGGGGGGAGGGGATCAATACTGGGTGAGGTGTTTGCAAGAGGAAATGGATGGGGAGATAGTGGGGTGGCGGGGGGGGGGGGGGGGGGGGAGTCAATAGTAACAATTGGACGGGGTAGGTCTGGCTGGATGCGCAGGGCCTGGGGTAATGGAGATGGCGGATAGGAAGGGCTGTGTGTGTGTGTGGGGGTGTGGGTTAATGCAGCAGGAGACCCACCTGAAGGTGAAAGATCAGATGAGGCTTAGGAAGCCAGGTGTTTCATTTGAGGTGTGATTGTAGGGCCCAGGGGAGGGGGGCGGGTGGCAATCTTGGTAGGCAAGTGGGTGACGTTTCAGATGGAGAAGTTAGTGGCGGATCAGAGGGGCAGCTATGTGGTAATGACGGGTGCTTTGGAGGGGAGGCTGGTGATGCTGGTAAACATATATGGCCCCAATTAGGATGATGCGGGGTTTGTGAAGAGAGGGTCGGGGGTGCCAAAATAAGGGGCAATCATGGGTTTGAGTAGGGGAGAGTGGATGCAAGTTTCTGGGGATGGGAAGAGGGCGGTTATCAAGGAAATGAAGGATCTGTTTCTAGGAGAACGATTTGCGAACTGGAGGAGCTGGGCGAGAGGTTTGGGCTGGCGCGGGGTGAAAGTTTCAGACATATGCAGGTTCTGGACTTTGCAAGGAAGGTCTTCCCGACCTTTCCGATAACGTCTGCCTCCTCATTGCTGGAGGCGCTGCTGTCAGTGGGGATGAGGGGGGGAGGGGGACAGGGAGGGGTGGCAAGGTTGGAAAAGGGGGGTCATCGAGGCGATTTACGGGAGGATTTTGGAGGAGGATGGTGTGTCCATGGTGAAGGTTAAGGCGAAGGAATAGGGAGAGCTGGGAGTGGCGCTGGAGGAATGATTGTGGTGCGAGGCGCTGTGGAGGGTAAATGCTTTGACTTTGTGTGCGAGGCTGGGGCTAATAAAGTTGAAAGTAGTGTACAGGGTGCACCTTGCAAAGTCCAGGATGAGCCGACTATTCGAGGGGATGGAGGATGTCTGTGAATGGTGTGCGAGGAGCCTTGCAAAAAGCCCTGTTTTGGTCCTGCCCGAAGCTGGAAAGGTTTTTGAGGACGGTGTTCAGCACTATTTCCGGGGTTCTACATGTGGATGTGGAGCCCGGTCCCCTAGAAGTCATATTTAGGATGTTGGACCGGCCCAAGCTGCAGGTGGGTCCGGGGGCAGACGTTTTAGCCATTGCCTCGTTGATTGCTCAGAGGGGGGGGTCTTGCTGGGGTGGAGGTCAGCTTTTCCATCCTGTTCCTCAGCAAGGCGAGGGGACCTGATGGAGCTTTTTGTAAAAAGTGAAATTTGCTCTAAGAGTTCTACAATTGCTGGGGTTTGTTTATTCTGCATTTTGGGGAGTTTGTTATCAAAGAACAAAGAACAAAGAAAATTACAGCACAAGAACAGGCCCTTCGGCCCTCCCAGCCTGCGCCGATCCAGATCCTTTATCTAAACCTGTCTCCTATTTTCCAAGGTCTACTTCCCTCTGTTCCCGCCCGTTCATATCCCTGTCTAGATGCATCTTAAATGATGCTATCGTGCCCGCCTCTACCACCTCCGCTGGTAAAGCGTTCCAGGCACCCACCACCCTCTGCGTAAAAACCTTTCCACACACATCTCCCTTAAACTTTCCCCTCTCACCTTGAAATCGTGACCCCTTGTAACTGACACCCCCACTCTTGGGAAAAGCTTGTTGCTATCCACCCTGTCCATACCTCTCATAATTTTGTAGACCTCAATCAGGTCCCCCCTCAACCTCCGTCTTTCCAACGAAAACAATCCTAATCTACTCAACCTTTCTTCATAGCTAGCACCCTCCATACCAGGCAACATCCTGGTGAACCTCCTCTGCACCCTCTCCAAGGCATCTACATCCTTCTGGTAATGTGGCAACCAGAACTGCACGCAGTATTCCAAATGTGGCCTAACCAAAGTCCTATACAACTGTAACATGACCTGCTGACTCTTGTACTCAATACCCCGTCCGATGAAGGCAAGCATGCTGTATGCCTTCTTGACCACTCTATCAACCTGCGTTGCCACCTTCAGGGTACAATGGACCTGAACTCCCAGATCTCTCTGTACATCAAGTTTTCCCCAAGACCCTTCCATTGACCATATAGTCTGCTCTTGAATTTGATCTTCCAAAATGCATCACCTCACATTTGCCTGGATTGAACTCCATCTGCCATTTCTCTGCCCAACTCTCCAATCTATCTATATTTTGTTGTATTCTCTGACAGTCCTCCTCGCTACATGCAACTCCCCCAATCTTAGTATCATCTGCAAACTTGCTAATCAGACCACCTATACCTTCCTCCAGGTCATTTATGTAGATCACAAACAACAGTGGTCCGAACACAGATCCATGTGGAATACCATTAGTCACCCTTCTCCATTTTGAGACACTCCCTTCCACCACTACTCTCTGTCTCCTGTTGCCCAGCCAGTTCTTTATCCATCTAGCTAGTACACCCTGAACCCCATACGACTTCACTTTTTCCATCAACCTGCCATGGGAAACCTTATCAAACACCTTACTAAAGTCCATATATATGACATCTACAGCCCCTCCCTCATCAATTAACTTTGTCACTTCCTCAAAGAATTCTATTAGGTTTGTAAGACATGACCTTCCCTGCACAAAACCATGCTGCCTATCACTGATAAGTCTATTTTCTTCCAGATGTGAATAGATCCTATCCCTCAGTATCTTCTCCAACAGTTTGCCTACCACTGACGTCAAGCTCACAGGTCTATAATTCCCTGGATTATCCCTGCTACCCTTCTTAAACAAAGGGACAACATTAGCAATTCTCCAGTCTTCCAGGACCTCACCCGTGCTCAAGGATGCTGCAAAGATATCTGTTAAGGTCCCAGCTATTTCGACCCTCGCTTCCCTCAGTAACCTGGGATAGATCCCATCTGGTCCTGGGGACTTGTCCACCTTAATGTATTTTAGAATACCCAAAACGTCCCCCTTCCATATGACAACTTGACCGAGAGTATTTAAACATCCATCCCTAGCCTCAACATCCGTCTTGTCCCTCTCCTTTGTGAATACCGATGCAAAGTACTCATTAAGAATCTCACCCATTTCCTCTGAGTCCACGCATAAATTCCCTCTTTTGTCTTTGAGTGGGCCAATCCTTTCTCTAGTTACCCTCTTGCTCCTTACATACGAATATGTATGTTGGTTATCGTTGGTTGTTGAGGGTGGGTGCTGGGGGGGGGGGGGGGGGGGGGGGCTGTGGTTAGGTGGGTTGGGATTTGTAGGGTTGTTGCAAATTTAAAAATGTTGAAACTTTGTGGAATAAAAATACTTTTTTATTATTTTTCTTAATTTCAAACAAATTACACGATATTATCCCACAAAGTAGTCTGAGTAATCTGATTACATTTGTCAGATTCCAAATTGAGATAGACAAACAATGCTAATGGATTAAAATCAGTTAGACTGACATCCCAAATTCTAGATTCATCTAGAAATATTAGCCGAAAAAACAATGGTCAACAAGGGTTTGCACTCATCATTTTAGTGCAAGTAATTTTAACCCACGGCATATTTTCATCAATTTTGGGATTACATATTTTAAAATATCATGGTGTGAGAATACAACTTGGAAAAGATTTAGCAGGTAGCATTTAGTTCAGAATGAAATTAATTCCCAACTTTATTGAACAGGTTAAAACTGTACATAACTATTGGCTCAGTCTTTCCAGAATTAAAATGAAAACATGGGTTGCTGCAATAAAGACAATAAAATCCAATTTAGTTCAAGAACCAAGTCCCAAAATGACATTTTAACATTGAAAGTTCGCTTGCTGCTTCCATGATATGCACCTGCTTCCTCCGTGAAGGTAATGTGCTCCAAAGTCATTTGTAATAGGACCAAACTAAGCTCAATATACTGAAACCTGGTCAATCGGGGCACTAATTGTTTGCTCTATTCCTATTGCAAGCACCCCGAGTGTGCACGCAATCTATTCTACTTGCTGCAGTTACAAAGAAGATTACGAGGTGAACCTATCCCAGATGTCATCCTGTGTGCTGGGACTCCAAAATGTGGCACTTTACTGAGGCATGTCATTTAGAATCCCAAAACCTTTCAAATCTACCTGTCAGCTCAATAATAGGATTCTAGCCTTTGAATAAGGATTCAGGTTCAAGCTCAATTTAGCACATAATCTAGATTTACATCAATACCGTATAGAAAGAATGCTGTGTTGCTGAAGGTGCCAACTTTAAACTAAGGCCACGCTCAGATGCACATAAAACATCCTGTGATACTATTTGGAGAAGAGTTCTCTTGATGTCCTGGCTGATTTTTATCCATCAATCAACATCACCAAAATTAATTGGCCATTCGTCTCATTTGCTGTTTATGGGACCAGCTTCCTGGCTGCCATAAATGCCTAACAATAATAACTACACTTTTAAAATGCATATATTGGCTATGAGGTAATTTTGGATGTACTGAGGATGGGGAAGGTGTGATATAAATGCCTGTACTTTCTTCAATTCTCATCAATAAAATGGGTCTGGTTTAGCACACTGGGCTAAATAGCTGGCTTTTAAAGCAGATCAAGGCAGGCCAGCAGCGTGGGTTCAATTTCCTTACCAGCCTCCCCGAACAGGTGCCGGAATGTGGTGACTAGGAGCTTTTCACAATAACTTCATTTGAAGCCTACTTGTGACAATAAGTGATTTTCATTCATTTCAATAAGCTGACAAACGATTGAACTGCAGATCAGGTGCACTTGCTATCTTCAGATTCAACTATTCCAGTATTCTGGCTGGCCTCCCATTTTCCACCGTTCATAAACATGAACTCATCCAAAACCTGCTGCCTGTATCCTAACTTGGATTAAGTTTTGTTCACCCAGGGCAGCACGGTGGTGCAGTGGGTTAGCACTGCAGCCTCACGGCGCCGAGGTCCCAGGTTTGATCCGACTCTGGGTCACTGTCCGTGTGGAGTTTTCACATTCTCCCCGTGTATGCGTGGGTTTCGCCCCCACAACCCAAAGATGGGCAAGATAGGTGGATTGGCCATGCTAAATTGCCGCTTCATTGGAAAAAATGAATTGGGTACTCTAAATTCTTAAAAAAAAAGTTTTGTTCACCCATCATCCCTCATTCTCATTCTCATTCTTGTGTTCAAATTTCCCCTGGATTTCATCCCCCTCCCTACCGCTGTAACCTCCTCTATTGCTAGAATGCTTCAAGGCCGATGTGTTCCTCTAACTCTTGGGTTTTCATGCATTCCTTGTGAATGTTTGAGGGAGGACGTTAATTAGAGTGGTGAGGTCAGAAATGGCAGGCTGGGTATTAAGTAAGCATTAGATGCTGACTGACGTCACGGTCTGCCTATTCAGCACACTTCTGGCATGCACAGGTAACGTCCACATTAATGCCTCAACAACATGGCGTACAGTATAGACTACGCCACGTAACGCATTGCACTGCACACCCACAAATTCTGGCACTGAAGATTTCTTCTTTTAGTGTGTATAAATTTTCTTGTCTGATTATGCTCCACTAAAAGCATCTTGGGACATTTTACTATGTTAAAGGTGCTATTTAAATGTAAATTATTGCTGGGCTGATTACACTTAAAATAAACATTCATTATTAAAAGTGTTCTCTCACCTACAACAAAGACAAAACAGTCTTATGCAAAATACTTTCCATAACTGTCATTAAAAATTAATTAACTTTGCCATAGGGTTGATTTAATATGGATCAGCATTTGTTGAGCATATGGCAAAGCCTGAAACAAAATTCTCCTTAAAACAGAATACAGATATTTGTTCCTGCCCGTTTTGTCATTGGTTATCAACATTAACTGTTAAACATGTTTTTTTTCCAAACATGAATTTAAAATATTATAGTACACATAAATATGTATATTTTTCATAAGTAGCAAGCAAACAACTTTTAGTTTAATCTGTGCAGGTAAAATATTAATTAATACATTAAAAAAATTAGGGTAACTTTAAATAATAATAATCGCTTATTGTCACAAGTAGGCTTCAATGAAGTTACTGTGAAAAGCCCCTAATTGCCACATTCCAGCACCTGTTTGTGGAGGCTGGTACGGGAATTGAACCCACGCTGCTGTCCTTATTCTGCATTACAAGCCAGCTGTTTAGCACACTGTGCTAATAAAGAAATCACACAAGAAATGTGTTGATGATGAACTCATCAGTTTAATCCTTTAACCCTTACTCTGCTAAACAAAAATGTAGGGATTGGGGCCTCTTATTTGGTGATAACAACTAATATAGCAAAAACTGTTCTGATCAAAACTGTGAAGTCACCCAGAGCGTAAAGGACAGCATAATATGAACGGGTCTTTGAGGTATAAGTCTTAACTTTTTATTCCACTGGATGAATTTTTAATGTGTTCCTCAGATATTAATCTCTTTTTTAAAAAATAAATAGGCCAATGCCTCCATTAAGTACTCAGCCAATGGATATTAGATAAATGTGCTAAATATATATCTATTTAGTGTAAGTGTCAAGAAACCTACAATCTAATGATTTGCTATGTCGAACCATACTATTTTCTGGATGAAAATCCATTGAGTTATTTGTCTTTAAGTAATTGCAATTTTCTGACAAAACGATGATGATAGTTTGCTTCAACATTGACTCTTTGAGTGCTTGCATATTAACAATAAAGCTGAAGAAGTTGATTTAAATAAAATGAATTTATGTCAGAAGATAGGAAGGAACTCAAACTATGATAGGTTTTGCTGGACAAATTACCTTTAAATAAAAACTAACTTCCAAATTCCATATCATTTAAGTTCTTCTGAGTCCCAAAGTTAACCATATATTGAATCCAATGGTTAGTACTGGCTCTGCTACGAGAGAAAAGGGGAAGGGGAGGCCCCGTGGTTAAGTCACTGGGCTAGTAATGCAGAGACTCAGGCTAATGGCCTGTTGATGCAGTTTCAAAACACACTATGACGGTTGCTGGAATTTTAATTCAGTTAATTAATAATTTGGGAATTGAAAATTAGCCTCAATAATGAAATTACCATCAATAAAAATCCATCTGGTTCACTGAAGTCCTTGAGGGAGGGAAATCTGTTGTCCTTACCTAGTCTGGTTACATGTGACGCAAACCTACAACAACTGCAACAACGTCGTTGACTCTTAACTGCCCTCTTGAAATGGTCTTAACAAGCCACTCGGTTCAATGGCGATTAGAGATGGACTGTGGAATGGCAGCGATGATCTCATGGAATAAAAATACATGATTTAATTTCTACATTGATGCCATTCAATTTACAAAAAAACCTTTGGTTAAATCCTAAGAGACGTTCTACATTCAATGAATATGGCATTATAATGCAATGTATGTGTTATTAATGGACGGCCTATTGTAAAATGGGATCAAGATAGGATTAAAGGGAAATACTGTATGAAAACTAAATAGTGTGTCCCAACTGACAGCAAGAGAAGAAAGCAAACCACTCTCATCGGCTATAATTTCATGTACTAGAATTAACTGCAGAGCTGACAATGAAGAGGGGAAATTAATATCATGATAAATGATATTATTATAAAAGACTTGAGAACTGATATTGTAGCTCCGAACAGTCTGATACCTTGATGTGACTAATTGCTACTGCAACCTTACCTACACAAATACTAAAAATACATTTTAAAAATCCCAGGTAATAAGCTAATCAAACTAATATACACTCTAAGCATTTATGATAACTATGTCACAGTTTGTGACAATCACCTTTAATGTCCCATAAAATAAGAACCATTTTCTGCGGAAAAGTGGGGAAATGGCATTGATGCGTAATTGCAATGAGGCGGGTAAAGCTATATTCTACAACTAAGTATTTCCTAATTATTCTACCAGAAATTGTTTGCAATGACATTTTACTGTCTATCAAAAAATTACTTTGCATTCTTTAAAGAGCTTCCCATGTACTAATTCACAGGTGTAGCTTAATTTGTTTAAGAGCTTTAACAATTGAACTGAAAGTGAGAAAATGAAAACAGTGGTGCTAAGAGTGTAATCATCTTAAATATATCAATTTAAACAATTCAACTGAATATTAGTGAGGAGGTTAAGAGCTACTTTTAACCAACAGTTCACAGCAGGTGTGCAGTTTATTTATTTAATTAGTATTCCTTCTTACGCGAATCAATAGAAATGTTAAAAGAGAGGAAAAGGCTCACAAATACGGGGATGATTTTATATTGAGAGCTTTTCCCGACTTTGGCTAAACCTCATCTATTCTTGTCAGTCATGGTAGACAGTCGAGAGCAATATTAGAGGAGGTAATTACATGCATCAGTCAACATCCTTTGTCCCACAGCAACTGAGACTTACAGTAAAGTTGGTATCAGGAAGCACTGTACTAGATTAAAGGTGGAGAGCATTCTGGAATTTCACTCAGTACGCCAGCTGTTGCTCGCACTCATAGTGTGGAAACCTCTGCCTATTTAAAAGAAACAAATAATCACATTAATAGGGTTTATGAGCTGGAAAATTATCAGTATTTTTAATTAATCGATGCTTAAGGAATAGACCTAAAGTCTACACAACATCTATTAACTGACCCATTTGATTAAACAATATGCTCCATAAGGTGTGAAGAAATTGTTATTCCTGGTTTCCAGGATGGACTTTGTATAAGCCTAACCCTAATGCCTCTGACATACTTTCTAAAACTTAATTTAGCACTCGGCAAGGCAAGGAATGTCAAATCGCAAAGGCCTGGAGATCTGGTGCCCGGAATGCTAAGCGAATGCAAATGACTCACTGAGACCCAACAGCATCCATTTGCATCCTGCCGCTGGCACATGGCCACAAACCCCGATTCCACTGCCAGTGGGGGGGCTGGAGGCGCCAATCCCATTTTTACCTGACTCCCGTTTCTCCACCGCATCAGGAACCCCGCTACTGGCAGCAGGGAGTGGAAAATGTAGCTCTCGGCCTCATTGGTGAAAATAAAGCTTCACTCCTTAATCCTTCCCCAACAGTTTATTTTTCTCCAAAGGAGCTGAATTTCATTTCAATGTTGGCAATATATAGTTTTTCCACAAAGACCTTCCCAAAATTAAACAATACTTTGCCCTGTTTGCAGCATTTTTGTCAGATATTCACACCCATAATAATAATAATCTTTATTGTCACAAGTAGGCTTACAGTAACACTGCAATGAAGTTACCGTGAAAATCTCCTAGTCGCTACACTCCGGCGCCTGTTCTGGTATGCAGAGGAAGAATTCAGAATGTCCAAATTAACTAACAGCACATCTTTCGGGACTTGTGGGAGGAAACTGGAGCATCCGGAGGAAACCAACGCAGACACAGGGAGAACGGGCAGACTCCACACAGACAGTGACCCAAGCCAGGAATCGAACCTGGGACCCTGGCACCGTGAAGCATCAGTTCGAACCACTATGCTTATTTGCCTCATTAAAATAGAATACCAATCTAGGAATGATGGTCTTGGATTATGCAGATTTCAGTTTAAGTGGGAACCCAGTATCTGGATTTTCATGCAGATCAGAACCAAAGTTTAGATAGACCACAAGACATCAGACACCTATATAACTCTTGTGGTGATATGCATCACTATAAATACACAAGGGGTTAATGTAAATATACTATGACTAAGTAAACACTAGAGGGAGCACCAGAGATGTCATGACATGCAGACATACAGCTAATGAACACATAGAATAGAACACGACCAATGGGCTGTCAAGACACCCAGAGGTGACATTACCACAAGGGGCCATTACACAACCCATATATAAGGACAGGGCACACATGCTCTGGCTCTTTCCACAGGCGACACTTAGAGAGTAGGACAGGGGCAGATCAGAAGATTCACACCCACCACGTGGCTTAGAGCAGATACAGTTACATAGTTACACAGAGTTACTATAGCAAGATTAGCAGGAGAGTCAAACTCATAGAGAACTGTGCTAATGGTTCAATAAATCACACTGGACTTACTTCAAAGTCTGGAGTATCTTTTGGCCAAAGCTGCATCAAGTTGCAGCCTGTG
This sequence comes from Scyliorhinus canicula, assembly GCF_902713615.1. Taxonomy (NCBI): domain Eukaryota; kingdom Metazoa; phylum Chordata; class Chondrichthyes; order Carcharhiniformes; family Scyliorhinidae; genus Scyliorhinus; species Scyliorhinus canicula. Next base: position 122,364,559 of record NC_052158.1, read on the forward strand.
TTATCCCAGAGTACATAGCACAACAGCTCTGTCAGGTTTAGATATTTCAACCAGCCTAACAAGGGAATTTGGAAGCAAATACCAACCAATGGCATCAATTTATGGTTAGGCTTGTCCTGTATCTTTCCCTGTGTGTGCCAATAAGAGTGATAATGACCAGACCACGTCAGGTTAATAGCAGTCAAGGAAGCTTAAAGAAAGACTCTGACCCTGGAGAGGAGAACACAAAAAATTACAGAAGCAGATAAATGTGAAGATATAAATATTTCAAGGGTAAATGGCTAGTTCTGGTCTCAACACTTCACGGCAATACTGTGGAAAAAACGGTGCGATGGATTGTGCTGAAATGGGTGGGTGAGACAGCACCTGCAGGAATTTTTGACTTATTTCTTCACAACTTCAGGAACATCCCCAAGAAAGCCAACATGGTCCAGTAAGGCCAACATGCTGCCAATTCTCCAATTCCTAATATGACTTATAGGCCAAAATGAACTTTACCTCCCCCCACAAAAAAGAATATTTTAAAATGTCACCGAAGATGAAACTGGCAATATATAAATGCAAGTGGAGAAAGATCAATGGAGCATCTTTCAGAACCAATTTTCACATCCTGCCCCATGTTTAGCAATAATTTGTATTTATATGGCACCTTAACACATCATCAGGATGCACATTATAAGAAATTAAATGTGACGTTGTTTTTATGTAAGAAGTATTAGTCAACCTGAGCAATGTAGGGTCTGTAAGTCACTAAATGAAGGACCTGAATAATCTGTTTGGATAACATGCTGTCTAGGACAACAGAACCCTTTGCTGCTTTGAATCATTGGATCATTTGTGTCCACGTGAGCGGAAAACCAAGCATCATTTTAATATTTCATCCCAAATACACCCTTTCTGCCAATGCAGCATTCCTTCACAACTGCACAGAATTATTATTCCGGATTTTAAGCATAAATTTTGCAGGAAAGCTTGAACCTATTATATTTGAACTCAGAGGCAAGGCTGCTACCGCCGAATCAATCTGATACTTATAGTCATCAGCCTGTGAAGAAAACTGGATTTTCCGGCCCCTCCTGCTGGTGGGATCTTCAAGTCCCGCTGAAGTCAATAGGATTTAAATGGGTTGCCACATCCGCCTTGGGAAGATCGGCCATAGCGGGTCCGGAAAATCGCCCAGTACTAGTCTGGGCTATTAACACAGAACTTGTATTTACCGCTTATAGTTTTGTTTTTTATTTCCAATACATTTAGTTTGTTGAAGGGTAAATGTAAGACTATGAAAATTAACTTGACCCTGCATTTAATTTCAATGCAATCTAACAAAAGGAAGCCACAGAAATGTGTTCAATCCTAATGATCAAAATAGATTAGTTGCTGTGTTATAGGTGGGACTTAGGTATGCAAACTGCATGCCTATCAGAGTCATGGCAGGGTCATACAGCACTCACTCAGGTCTGTTGGTATTCAAGCTTGTTATACATTACTTGATCCAGAAATGAACTTCTATGTTTTGGTCTGTAATGAAAATCCCTTTGTTGACTCTCCATAGGATTTTCCACCAATTTTCCTCTGATGAAATTAACTCCCCATGGTTGGTCCAGCAGGATAATCTAATTCTAGCCAATCAGCTTGGGAACTGCCATTTACTTTACAAAGGAGAAAATGTATCTGCTGCTATGGTAACAATTGGCTGGGCTCTGAGCATATTAGGATACTTTGACATAATGAAAGCCACCAGCTTGCCTTTTAGATGATTAATCTTTTCCCTTGTGAATCTGGTAGAATACATTAACAGAACTAGTATGATAAATTTGTTTATCCCAAGGCAATCATTAGAAAATTACCTGTGAACCAAATTCTCATTAGTGTATAGTTCATGAATGACTGACCATATGGTAAATGATACCAGTCAGACGTGATAATGTCTGTTTCAGCAACAGGCTGAAAATGTTCATGAGATGCCGCCAACACTTTCTAGATCTCTGTTGGAGCAGGTTAATTTCAGACACTGTACAAATGATATTGCTAGGACACAGCTGGTACTTAATCCATATGCAGCCAATACCTCTTAAATGGATAACCAGGTTTTAATATTCCACTCAGTTATCAGGAAATCACAAAACAATATATTATTAATAATTTTGATGCATAAATCCCTGTATATCTTTAATCATAAAGTATAATTTTCAAAATTGCAATTGATCGATGTCATTACTTTCACACTCTCCTAATTGGGTAGATGATAAAAATCACAGATCAAGTAACATGTTACACCAAAGATAGCTGTATAGCTTTTCTTGTAAACCTGTAAAATGATTAATCACTGCATTAATCACCTAAGACATGGCGACACATGAAGAAGTTATCAAAGCCTTTAATACTTATTTTAACCTTCGAAGGAACACCATTATAAAGAGGGTAAAAGTCACTGGGCGCATCTAAAGGCCAGGAGAAAGCATAGATTCCTTCATTAACGATTTAGGTGGATTAGCTGTGAATTGCAAATATGGAACACTTTTGCATTGTACTATAGTAGTCTTAGAAGATACTGGAAAAGATACAGAGTGGCATTTTCCCATTTTGAGACTAAGTGCAATGGCAGACAGCTCCAGCAGTGCCTGTCCTACCGAGTGGAATGACGGGATCCCGTGCCAAATTCTGTACGAGGAAGTTCATTAATGTTACACAAGTGAGTACCCTCTGACTCTCCTGGCAGCTGATTTGTCTGTCTGCCCTCAGCTGGCAGGTTGATATTTCAATACCAATCCGGGCCTCTCATATCACTCCTTCACCAGCCTATCTTCACCAGTCCGTACAGGATGTCAGCAACCCAGAGGGAAAAGGCGAACAGCTTCAACATGTCTGTTGCTCGATGCAACTACCCTCCCCCTACTCCCCAACTCATCACATGCCCATGTCCTACTTGAACCTCTACTCCCTGCATACGGAATGCTCATCCATCCCCTTCCAATAAACAGTGTGGTATCACTTTGATCCCCTTGTTTGTGAGCTTTTCATGCAGCCTTGTCAGGGTCCAGTTTTCCTCCACCTTCCATTGTTCATTTTCTTCATGTCTCCTTGTCCCTCTAAATGCCATTATGAGCCCCCTTTCCCCCTCTTAGCACAGGGCTAAATCGCTGGCTTTGAAAGCAGACCAAGCAGGCCAGCAGCACGGTTCGATTCCCGTACCAGCCTCCCCGAACAGGCGCCGGAATGTGGCGACTAGGGGCTTTTCACAGTAACTTCATTTGAAGCCTACTCGTGACAATAAGCGATTTTCATTTCATTTCCTTGCACAGCCCTTCTTCCACATTACCCCCCTTTTCTTCATTTGGCCACACCCCCTCACGCCCCGGGCCTCACCTTGTACTCCACTCCCGGTCAGACTTTGGACATTTGTTGTTGTGACACCAGGAATCCTGCAGCACAGTCCTGTCCAGATGGACACCGGTATGTGGCACCAAGGTGGAAGGAGACTGCTGTACTCCCCAATCCCAGGAACATAGGAACAGGAGTGGGCCATTCAGCTCCTCAAGCCTGTCCCACTATTTAATGTAGTAGCTCTTATAAACTGCTTTGTATCCCTTTACTGGTCTTTGTATCTATCCAATTTGTCCAGATCTGTACGATGTTCTGCATTTTTGTAAACCTTTCCTTTTAGTTTTATGCTGTCCCTAACCTTTATTTGTCCATGGCTGTTTCTTTTATTAAGCGAGCTTTTCATCTCAGGGGTATATACCCGCTCTGTATATTGTTAAATGTTGTTTTAAATATCCTCCACTGACCTTGAGCCATTTGTCCCATTAACAGTTCTCCCCAGTTTACTGTGGACGGTCTCTGTCTTATTCCATTAAAGTCAGCCTCACCCAAGTTTAAAATTCTAGTATCTGAATCGTGCTTTTTACGTTCAAATGCTACAGAGAATTCAAATCATGTTGTGCTCACCATTTGATAAATGTTTGCGCACAGTTAGGCTACTAACTAAATTTGGCTCATTACTCATAACTAAATCTAATATTGCCTGTGCGCTTGTTACATCTAGAACATACTGCTGTAAGAGACGATTTCAGACACATTCCAGAAATTCATTACCTTTCTGAGAGGTGCTTGGCTGCCTCTCCCATGTGTTAGTTAAAATCCCCCATTAATACCACCCTGTGTTTGTACATACTTGCCTAATTTCTGCATTTATACAATCTAACACCTCAGAACTGCTATCAGGGAATCTGTACACAACACCCATTACAGTTTTAGATCCTTCTTTAGTCTTCAGTTCCACCCATATGGTCTCCACTGGATGCTTTCCCCTCATTCTATCCTCCCTCACCATTGAGGCGATGGTAAGGCTACCCCACCCCGTCTGCCATCTTCCCTGTCCCTCCTGTAAACTTTATAACCAGGTACATTTTGTTCCCAGTCCTGACTATCCTGCCGCCATGTCCCCGTAATTGCAGTTACATCATAATCTTCAATTCGCATTTTCACCTGCAGCTCAGCTAGTTTATTCCTTACACTGTATGCATTAGTCTATAGAACACTTATTTGGATGATACCCACTAACCTGTCCCTCAACATTGATGCTTTATTTGCTTGTTTATTTTTTTTCTCTTCTGGTTTAACCGTATACTTGTAGTTTTGCCATTAGCTGCAGTTCCTGAAGTTGGGCCCTGACTATTTCTTTACTCTCTGCCCTGCTACTTGCTTTTGGAACTTTATTGACTTCCCTTGAGACCTCATCTGCTCCCTATTTGCTAATTTAAAGTCCTTGAGACCACCCTATTTATCCTTTCAGTGAGGACATTGGTCCCAAATCGATTCAGGTGGAGACCGTCCCAAAGGTACAGAAACCCCTTGTCCCATTACTGATGCCAGTGACCCATGAAATGAAACCCCTCTTTCCCACACCATTCTTTTAGCCACGTGTTTACTTCTCTAATTCTCCCATCCCTATGCCGATGGCTCAGGTAATAATCCTTGTGGACCTGTTCTTTAATTTTGTTCCTAGTTCCTGATCCACAGTACTGATCCGATTCGGTGACAAAGGAGGGTCCACGTGTCCAGCAGCATGTGCTGTCCATGAAAATGAGCTTGGTACGGAGGTGGACGGAGGAACCTGTTTGGACCGGCAGAGTGGAATACCGTGCATCAGGATCAGCAGAGCGCCACGGCAGAAAGTTGTTGCACTCCCCCCGAAGTCTCTGGTGAACTGAGGTCTGCCTTGTGCATGGCACTCATTAGCAATCAGGTTTGATAACGATATAAATTCCTGCTGGTGTGACACAAGATTGAAAGGCCTGATGGGATGCCAGCAGGCAACTGTTTAAATGAGCATTCATGAGACGGACATGAATGCAAATATCATCTGAAGAGCGACCCACCATTAATCCACCATTGGGAGAATTGCAAAACGATTTTACGCCATGGCTTTTTGACTCCCGCCACCGTGAGTAAGTTGTGAAAGTTCCACAGAGAAAACAAATATTAGATATTGGGGAGATTGGTGAAACTACCACAACGCTTATCTCTGTGAACCAGAGGGCTAAATTCTCCGCCTCGCAACGTCGCAAATGCGAACCGAAATCGGGCGGAGAATCGGGCGTCCAGCCAAAATCAAGGTCTGTGCCCAGGAGCCATGCTCTAGTCCCTCCCTGGTAACGATAACGAGGTTTGTGACCCCGCCAGCAGAATGATGCTAAACCAAAATTTTCATTAATTAAAATGTATTTGGTGCATTTGGTCCAGTATGCTCCGGACCTCCACAATGTCTTGCCCCCTCAGGTGGAAGTCAGGCGGGGGGCGATTTATTACAGATATTTACAAATGTGACTGGGCGCCATGGATGCTGAGGGGGAGAGAGAAGATAAGCCAAAAAACCTGCTAAAAATTGCAGCACTTGCAGGGGATGGCTGCCAGGACCGGGGGAATATCACTGAGTGACTTGGTGAAGAACTATTTATTTGTGGTGTCCCCCTCGGGATTGTGGTGGCCTGGCTCAGCCAGCTATTGCTGCAATATCTGATTTAAACCCACCCATTTGGTACAAGTGACTGGCCTCTGGCTGCTCACTCTGCTGTCTGCTCACTCAGAATCACTGAAAAATAGTGCATAAAAGGCCCTTCAGCCCATTGAATCTGCACCGCCTCATGAAAGGCACCCGATCTGCCAATCTAATCCATTTGCCAGGACTTGGCCCATAGCCTTGAATGTCAAGACGTGCCAAATGCTCATCCAGGTACCTTTTAAGGGATGTGAGGCAACCCGTCTCTATCACCCTCCCAGACAATGCGTTCAGACCATCACCACCCTCTGGGTAAAAAAGGTTTCCTCAAATCCCCCCTGAACACCCCACCCCACACCTTGAATTTGTATCTCCTCATAACTGATCCTTCAACTAAGGGGAACAGCTGTTCCCTATCCACCCTGTCCATGCCCCTCATAATCTTGTACAGCTCGATCAGGTCAGCCCCCTCAGTCTTCTCTGCTCCAGCGAACAACCTCTCTTCATAACTTAAATGCTCCATCCCAGGCAACATCCTGGTGAATCGCCTCTGCACCTCCTCCAGTGCAATCATGTCCTTCCTATAATGTGGTGACCAGAACTGCACTCAGTACTCCAGCTGTGGCCTCACCAATATTCTATCTTACTCCAAAATGACTTCCTTGCTTTCTAATCGATGCCATGATTGATGAAGACAAGTGTACCATATGCCTTTTTCACCACTCTATTAATCTGCCTTTTGCCTTCAGAAATCTACTTACAAACATGCCAGGGTCTCTTTATTCATCAGGACTTCCCAGTACGGTGCCATTAATTGAATATTTCCTTGTCACATTGCTCCTTCCAAAGTGGAACACCTCACATTTTTCAGGATTAAATTCCTTCTGCCACTTTTCCGCCCATTTGACAATCCCGTCTTTATCTTCCTGTAACCCAAGGCTCTCAGCCTCACTGTTAACCAACAGGCCTATCTTTGTGTCATCGGCAATCTTACTGATCCTACCCTCCACATAGTCATCCAAGTTATTTATATAAATGACGAATGCCAGGGGAACCAGCACAGATCCCTGTGGTACCCCACTGGACACTGGCATCCAGTCACTTATGTAGCCTCTGTCAACACCTTCGGTTTCCGACAGCTCAGCCAGCTTTGAATCCACCTCAACAGGTTCCCCTGTATCCCATGTGCATTTGCCTTCTTTATAATCTCCCATGTGGGAACTTGTCAAAGGCTTTACTGAAATCCATGTAAACTACATCAACTGCACTACCCTCATCTACACACTTAGTCACCTCTTCAAAAAATTCAATCAAATTTTTTAGACGTGACCTCCCTCTGACAAAGCCATACTGACTATTCCTGATCAAACTTTTCTTCTGCAAGTGGAGATAGATTCTCGCCTTCAGAATGTTCTCCATTAGTTTCTCCACCACTGACATAAGACTCACGGGCCTGTAGTTCCGTGGCTTATCCCTACATACAGCCTTTCTTAAATAGTGGGACCACATTCATGATTCTCAAGTCCGCTGTCACCTCTCCCGTGGCCGGAGAAGAATTAAAAATTTGGATCAGGGCCCCTGCAATCTCCTCTCTTGCCTCCCACAGCAACCTTGGACACAATTTGCCTGGAGTTGAAGGTTTTTAAACCTGCCAACGCCTCCAAAACCTTGTCCCTCCTTATGACAATTTGCTCAAGAACCTCACAGTCTCTCTCCCCGAGTTACATATCTGCCTCTTCATTCTCTTGGGTGATGACAGATGTGAAATATTCATTTAACACCCTACCAATGTCCTCTGGCTCCACCCACAGATGCTCCCCTTGGTCCGTAATGGGCCCTACGTTTTCCTTGGTTATCCTCTTCCCATTGATATACTTATAGAATATCTTGGGATTTTCCCTATTTTATCCAGCTAGAGATTTCTCACATCCCTCTTTGCTCTCCTAATTACTTTCCATCCTGCACTTTCTGTACTCCACTAATGCCTCTGTGGATTTGCTCCCATTGTACTCATTAAAAACCTCTCTCTTCCTTCTGATTGTATCCTGAATATCTCTGGTCATCCATGGTTCTCTGGGCTTGTTACTCCTTCCACACTTTATCCTATAAATATTCACACAGCCTCTGGGTGATGTGGGAGCCCACCCAGGCCACCCCGCTGGAAACCATCAGATCCCAACTGACCCCCTCAACGGAATTGTCATAGCCAAGGTCAATCAGAGGCACACCAGGTGCTGCTATTCCTCAGCGCACTCATCAGAAACACTGCAAGGGAAGCAGGGGAATAGCAGAGCTCACCCCAAACAAAGGACACATGTACTGTGGCCTTTGGCACCATTCCCATAACACTGCCTCTCTCAGGGCAGAGGCATCAACAGTTACACTATCAGCTAGCCCACTCTGCAGGACCCCCCAGTGTCTCAAAGTCCTGCCTGGCCATTGTGTCCCTGCTCCCATCCATCCTGCCCATGGACAGGTTGACCCACATCACACTGCAGTTAATCCCCCAGTGGATGCACACTTCACTGCCTCACCCCCATGTTTAGGACCTGCGCAAAGACAAACCTCGAAACATGGAGGTGATTGGTGGCACACGGTGACCCTCTCCACCGCACAACCAGGTGCCACCCTGAGGTGGGTAACACACAACTGAGGGGTGGGGGTGGGTTTGGGGTGGGAGAGATGTGGAGGGTGGAGCTGAAGCGTAACTCAGGGTCACCATGTTCTTTGTTGTATTTGGATGAGCCCAAGAATATTCATCTTGCTAATATGTCTTCCCTCTCCCCCCCCTGCAGAGAATGAATTTCAGAGTACAACCAGTAATACTCGCTACCCATTTGGCTTCGGCTGCCATTGCAGATGCATGGAGGCTGGAGGTGCAGGACCTGCTCGGGGAGGACCCTGCACAAGAGGAGCCTGCCCAAAAAAGTAGCGGGCAGCCAGTGAGGCTCGAGTGCCGGCCGTCCAACAGGCCGAGGAGGAGGTGTAAAGGCGGCGCTGTATTTATGCCATCAGCATCTGTCCTTCGAGGAGCTGCTGGACTGTGTGTGCCACCAAAGACTTTGGCTAACCAGGGAGACTCTGGGCCACCTGTGCCAGATGATGGTGCACCTGGCACCATTGGGGTATGGAGGGAGAAGGATACCCACCCCCGGTGGCTGTCAATGTGACAGTTGCTCTGAATTTTCATGCCTCTGGGGATTTCCAGTGGGTGATCGGGGACCTGTCTGGGTTCTCTCAGACATCGTACACAGGTACTTCCACGCTCTGACAGCTGCCCTATGTGCCCGAGCAGCGGGCTATATAAACTTCAGTCTGGACCAAGCACATCAGGATGCCCAGGCAGCAGGATTCACCACCATCGCAGGCATGGCCCAGTTCCAGGGGATGATCGATGACATACATTTCCCCTGCGAGCACCGGCTGATCAGAGGGCACCCTTCATCAATCGGAAGAGCTTCCACTCCCTTATTTGTGCAGTTTGTGTGTGACCACCAACTGCACATCATGCACACCTGTGCCTGATAACCAGGCAGCGTGCACGACGCAGACATCCTGGCACACTCTGAGGTTCCCGGCACCTTCGAGGAGCTCCCTCTCCTGATGGGTTGGCTCCTGGGCAACAACGGTTAACTGATGAGGTCTTGGTTAGTGAGGCCTATCCAGTGGCCAAAGACTGATGCGACGAACCGCTATAACAAAGCACATGCAGCAACCAGGAGCATTATTGAGCAGTGCGTCAGCGTCCTCAAGGTGCGCTTCGATACCTGGACTGTTCCGAACATGGACTCTAATATAGCCCCAGGAGGGTCTGGGCAGCAGAGGGGGGACATGCTGGAGGAGGAAAAATAATGTCAGGCTTCATCTGACAAGGATGAGGAGGATGGCCGGGAAAAACTGTGCACGGATCCAGGGCTGGCATGGCAGGCCACCCAACATGTACTCCAGGGCCGCCAAAGATGGGACAACCTCATCACCTCCAGATTCACCAACTAAGAGGCCTGGTCACTGGCAGCTTCACCACCCTGTTCCACCTCCCCATACGCTCCCCTCCCCTCCCCCATCCCCTTCCAAGTGGTGCTCCCTTCCCCAAAGCCACTCACATCCTCCCTTATCCCTCCTCGCTTCACCCTCTCCCACCACCCCAGCTCACCCTCCCCCCTCCGAGGGTCCTCCCAACATCACTACAGAGTACTGGCCCTGGGCAGGCAGTATCAGTGGGTCTTGTCCACGGGATGGAGGATGATGACAACTCGCTGGGAGATGAGCTCCCGTGCTCTTCATCATTTGTCAAAGTCTCACTCCTGCCTTCAGGATCACATCCCACTGTCCGCCTGGGTGATCCCCACATGTGTGCTGGCCACTCCATCGCACAGGTTCATATATTCTTTGGGGGAAGGAGAGGGGAGTGGTTAGGGAGATGGTGAGCGGTAATGGTTCACTCTCTGCGTAAGCTGTCCTACAAGGCAGACTCATACTATTGGCCCCGTTACCTGCCACCTCTGAGGGTGAGCTCAGCTGGAATGTCCAATTGTCCTGGGGGCCCTGCCCCATTCCATTCCCCAATACCCACACTCCATGGCCCATCAGAGCACCAGTGTCAGGTGGTGGAGGCGGGGGGGAGGGGGATTCCTCCCGCTGATGTGTTCTAGTACCTCCCCTGTAAGAGACACCGGCGTGGGCCCCTACACTTCCTCCTCCCTCGGGGTGCTCAATGGTCCCCAGGCTACTCCATGGGATGGAGGTGAGACCAGAGTGAACTGTGGAGGCTCCACCGTCACCTGGAGCTGCCAGTCCGCGAGGCCCACTCTCGTCTCAACCAGTGTCTCGTTGCCCTCAGCCTTGTAGCACTGAGGCTGCAGGTTGCAAAGCACATTAACTCCCCAGGGCTTCACCTGTCAAACCACATTCCATAAGACATAGGAGCAGAATTAGGCCACTTGGCCCATCGAGTCAATTTCACCTTCTAGTTCCTGGAAGCTCCTAGGCCTTTACAAAACAACCAGCTTTTTAAAAGCATTACCACTGCAGTCAAACACACGCTCGCCCTAGGCTTTTAACCTATAAATTGTCCCAATATTTTGAAATCAATATTCTTAAAATCCTCTATTCATCACATGTCCCTCACTGCCTCGGTCAAGTCCCTCTGGGACAGTGCCGTGTCCCTCTGTGATTGGCCCAGGTCAGTCAGCACCCAGCTAATGCTCTTGCTGCCCTCAGCCATGATCCTTTGTGACTGGGCCAAGCTCACAGCAATGTCAATGTGGGCCCAGTTCATGGATGCCTGTGACTGGGTTCCCTTGCCCTGAGCCTCAGCCATTGACCGCAGATTTCCCCAAGCCTTGAACGTCGTAACCCATGACTGTGAATTTTTGACCCAAGACTTCCAACGCAAATGCCGCCCGTACAATCTCCTGCACCTGAAGGTGGAAAGACTCCTCCAGTTGCACTTGCAGACGCTGGAAGGTTGATGACACCCCCTCCTGTGGATTCTGCCCCTTCATCTCCACCTTTCCAGAATATCAAATTCCGTTGAATAACTGGGCATATAATTACACTCTCAAAAAAATAATCAAAATTGGTTATGAATGTGGTAACTTTTTATTATTTTCATGGTGTGTGAGTGTTGCTGGGAAGGCTCTGGAATATTGTTGCCCATCCCTAATTGTCTTTGGGAATCTGGTGGTGAGCTGCATTCTTCAATTGCTACAGTCTGGTTATCTCTTCCCATAATTGTCATTTAGCGATAGGGTAATCATTTTATTCTGGTGTAACATATGTCCCGCTGGTGTTTTAGACAGATGTTAATGGTAGATAATCTTTCAAAATTAGGAGCAGTGGAGTCAGTATTCATCACAGTTGGTAACATTGTAACCTGGGACTATTAGACATTTGGAAAATTCTACTCTTCACCTCAACCCTTTCGACAAGCAGAGATTCCTTTGATCAAAAAGAAAAAAAAACTTTTGGAAATAAACACCTATGGAGACAGTGAAATTGCACCAAAACTAAGATGAAAACATGCTTTGAAGTGTGGAATTATTGTAAATCTTTTAAAACTACATGTGTCAAGACTGCAAGTACGTCGGCAGCAAAATGCCTCACGTTACAAAAGCAAGGAAATGCAAATTCAAACAAAATTTGTAACATAGAAATTTGTTAAAGATCAGGCTCAGAATTGTGTCAAGAAAGAACATGCCTCTTTCTAGCACCTTCCAAATTCATAGGATGCCTCAAAACACCTCACAGCATTACAGATAATGAATTATTTTTGAACTGTTGCACTGTTGGCAAACATGGCAGCCAATTTGTATGGTGTAAGGTTTCATAAAGAACAAGAGATGCAGGATCAGATGATATATATGCACTAATTCTTTTTCACACTTTTTTTTCTTTAGAAATTTAGAGTACTCAATTCTTTTTTTTCCCAATTAAGGGACAATTTAGCGTGGCCAATCCACCTACCCTGCACATCTTTGGGTTGTGGGGGTGAAACCCACGCAGACACGGGGAGAATGTGCAAACTCCACACGGACAGTGACCCAGAGTTGGGATCAAACGCGGGCCCTGAGCGCCGTGAGGCAGCAGTGCTAACCACTGTGCCACCGTGCTGCCCAAAAATATACATAAATTAATGACCTAGACTGTGGTGACCGACACACGATTTCAGAATTTGCAGATGATGTGACGGTTAGAAACATTCGGCTGGATTCTCCGGCCTCGCCCGCCTGGAAATCGGAGAATCCCACTCGAGGTCAATGGACTTTTCCATGGTCCGCGACCTGCCCATGGCAGCCTTGTTGGAGGTGGGGCGGACGAATCCAGCCCATTGTCAACTGTGATGAGAATAGTCTTGAACTTCAAAAGGACATAGACATGCTGATTGTTTGTACAGATAAGTGCCAGGTGAAGCTTAATGCAGAGAGGTATGAGGGATTCATTTTGGCAGAAAGAATATGGGGCGGGATTCTCCGACCCCATTCCGGGTGGGAGAATCGCTGGGGGTCGGCGTGAATCCCGCCCCCCCCAAAAACCGGCCCGGTGTGAGTCGCGCCGACCGCCTCGGAGAATGGCGGGGTCCGGAGCGACTCATGGGCCGAAGTCCCGCCCGTGCGTTGCCGGTCCCGCCAGCATAAATTGGAATTGGTCCCTTACCAGTGGGACCTGGCGGCATGGGCGGGCTCCGGGGTTCCTGGGGGGGGGGGGGGGGGGGGGGGCGGGGGTATCTGGCCCCCGGAGGTGCCCCCATGTTGGCCTGGCCTGTGATCGGGGCCCACCGATCCACGGGCGGGCCTGTGCCGTGGGGGCACTGTATCCTTCTGCACCGAAGCCTGTGGTCTTCCGCCATTTCTGGTGCGGAAGCGAATCCCTCTGCGCATGCGCAGGGATGACGCCAGCATGCGCTGGTGCTCCCGTGCATGCCATGCGCCGGTTGATGTGGCGCCAAGCCCCTTTCCCGCCAGCCGGCGGGGCGCCAACCACTCTGGGGCTAGCCTAGCCCCTGAAGGTGAGGATGATTCCGCACCTTTGCGGTGGGGCACAGCAGGAGTCCCAAGACTCCAGACCCCTGACGGGAACATTAAGGAGACCGTCTTTAGATGGCCTGCCCTGATCCACACACTCACGCTTTGGTCACGTGGACATCTCCAATGTGAAACCCAGCTCCTGAGTGTTTGATTGTTAGCTGTCGCCTCTGTGGTGCTGACATTTCTGGAGTTCAGGCTTCAAAGTGTGATTGAAATGCGATGTAATAATCATCGTCTGAGACATGGCGCATCTACCAATGAGAAGCCACCAAAGAGCTGTGAAGTGCTCGCACAACGAGCAAGGTGAATTCCTCATCAGCAATGGCGTTCGGCTGTGAAGTTTGAGATGGCTCACAGTCCAAGAGTGTTAAATTGACCTTCAGCGCATATTTTTTGGTAAGTAGACAAACAGTAGCTATAGTTGCCGCTGTTATGGGTATCTACAATATTTAAAGATGGCTTGAAGACCTCATGGTTGAAAGACCCCTCAGCCCCACTATCCCCCACCTCACCCCGCACGGCCAAGAACTCTTCAGCCCCCTGATCAAGCCCAACTTCTCTGAGGGGTGGCCCACACCAAGCACTGGGGCATCAGATCCAATGCCCATGAGCTGCATGCGCCAAAATAGGAATTGCTACTCACCTCCTCAGCCATTGTGCCAGCTTCATGGCCAGAATTCTCGAATCCTGCGGCCAAGTTTTGACGCCGGCGTGAAAAGTGGCGCGAGCCACTCCGGCATCAATGGGCCTAACCTGGCAGCTATCCAACTCTTCCTAGGGGGCTAGTGTGGTGTCGGTGTGGCTCCTGCAGCTCCGGCGCCCAAAAGCCCGGCGCAAGTTTGCGCATGCGCGCTACGGGCGGCACGAGTTCGCACATGCACGTGGGTTCCCGTCTCCACGCCGACCCCTGGGCAATATGGTGGAGCCCTACAGATGCCCTGCGCGGAGGAACATGGACCTAGCCCCCCCCCGCCGATTGGTGCCCCAGCCCCCCCCCCCCTCCCCCCTGTGGCATCACAGATTTTCAAATTCTCTTGTGGGAACCCTGTAAAATTCATTCCCCCCACCCCCCCCCCCCACCCCATAACTCCATCAGAAGGTCTTTAATTGTCTGCGCAGAGTTCTGAGTAGTTAGCTTTGGAGCAACATGGAGGAGAGTTGGACTAGATACAAGAACGAGTTGAGGCTTACAATATTAGGACAGATGCTCAATGCACTGAGGCACATCAGTCATTGAGGCACCGAGGCCAGCAAGTCAACAGTGGGCTCAGCAATTCCCCCAAAGCTGCAGCTAGTGACAAGGGAGCTTGCAGCTTGTGCCAGTCCTGCAGTGGGCTGTTTGGGGCCTTGACTTTTCTTTGCTACTCCATAGTGTGGCTGTAACATTTCAGCAGCAATCCCGACACACAGCACTGCGTTTCAAATGGAGGCCTGCTGCTGAAGTGCGGCTGAAGAAATTCTGGTACCCCTGCACTGTTTTCGTGGTATCTCTGCAGCAATACCCTATTGCCCAGTGCCCGTTTTTCCATGCCAGGAAAGTGCCCATTGCACAAGAGGAAGCCAGCAGCTCTTTATTGACTGCTGGTATTCAACTGTGCAACCCTGGCATCCCAATGTATCATGAACAATATACCCGGAGCACCAGGGATTTATGTAAATAAGCTGACCTTGTATTATCTTGAGGTTAGACCATTTGTGTAGAGCACACATATTACCTTGGAAGCACCAGAGGCACAGTACATGAGCTGCATTATCAGTCCCATTATCTATAACCACTGAACAATATCCACCAGGGAGAGGAGTCTATAATTAATTACTGAACCGCAGGTAATTAGTTACTGAGTGTGCTGTGCAAATTGGCTACGGATCCCATCTACTCTGCCAAGTGTGCCCAACCACATAATATTATTCAGTCTCACTGCTTCTGGGTGATGCCAGATCACACTGGCATAGACATTGCAAATGGTCTACTTTAACAAACAAGTGCATTCCTCCGTAAAGCTCTGGAATGTTGGGGTAAAGGGTATGAGAAGATTTCTGTCTGCCTCTTGTGGCTAGAATGTCCCAACACCTTCGGGGATGTATCTCCTGATCAATGACGTACTTCCAGGATCTGGTGACATGTTTTCCCACCGTTTAGTTGCTAAATGTAGACTATCCTGCCTTGATGCAAGTTGCTTTTATATAAATCCTCATTCCCCCTGTGCCTCACCTGAGAAATGGCTTTCAGCTGTCTACCGAGATGATTGAGGATCGAAAAAGATAACAAAACTTCAGTAGAGGCATCAAAGATCATTAAACATGCTGTGGAACCTTGGAAACAGACTCCATTTCGGAAAAGACTTTCGAAATCAGATGGAGTACAACTACAGACCATAATGATTCTCTTTAAGTTACATTTATACATAAAGGTTTTTCAATAATTATTATTGTGGGATATTTGTGTTAAAAAATTTATTGACATTGTAATTACAATTAAAATTCACAATTGTAATTTAAACTTACTGCAACTTCAAGGGATATGCTTCACACTCTGAACTGATTTTGAAGATGTTTGATATCTTTTACCCCAAACAAGGTGGCCTTTTTCTTTGACGAAGAGTCATCCAGAATCAAGACATTCACACCTGGAACGCAGCTGAGTTGGAGACATCCGGAGTGCAATCTGGGAAGGTAAGTAGTATAGAAAAATTACCTCCGGGATCTGCGGCCTTCACATCGAGAGTGGAGCTGAGCGGGAGAAATCCTGGGCGAAATTCTCCGACCCCCAGCAGGGTCAGAGAATCACCTGGGGCCGCCTAAAATCCCGCCCCCGCCGTGGCAGAGATTCTCCGCCACCCGGGAAGTGGCGGGGGCAGGAATCTCGCCACTCCAATCGGAGAGGCCCCTGCAGTGATTCTCCGGCCAGGATGGGCCGAAGCCCCGCCGCTGGGAGGCCTCTCCCACCGCCGAGGTTTAAACCACCTCTGAAACGGCGGGATCAGCGGCGCCTGCAGGCCCCCGGGGTCTTGGGGGGGCGGGGGCGATCGAACCCCGGGGTGTGCCCCCATGGTGGCCTGGCCCGTGATCAGGGCCCCCCGCTCAGACTCCGGGCCAGTGCCCTGGCTGCACTATTTTCCTCCGCGGCCTCCGCCATGGCGGAAGCGGAAGAGAACCCCACATTGCGCATGCGCCGGCAGTGATGTCAGCGGCCAGCTGCCACTGACATCACTGCCGGCGCATGCGCGGACCGGCGAAAGCCTTTCGGCCAGCCCCGCTGCCGGGGGCACTGGTTTTTTGCGCCGGTCTTCTGGTGGCAACCGCTCCGGCGCGGGGCTGGCCCCCAAAGGTGGGGAGAATTCCCCACCTTTGGGGAGGCGCGACCCCTGAGTGGTTGGCGCCACTCCCCTACTCCAGGACCCTCCGTCACGCCGGGTAGGGGAGAATGCCGCCCCCGGAGTGCAGTCTGGGAAAGTAAGTGCCATTCTGCATCTTTGTCTCTCTCTGTGTCTCGCTCTGTGTCTGTATCTGTATCTCCACCCCACGTACCTGAGGGAATGAAGGATAAGTATAGGAGGCGGGATTTCCTGACCCCCCACCGGGTCGGAGAATCGCTGGGGGTGGTGGTG
The DNA here is from genome assembly GCF_902713615.1 of Scyliorhinus canicula. Classification (NCBI taxonomy): domain Eukaryota; kingdom Metazoa; phylum Chordata; class Chondrichthyes; order Carcharhiniformes; family Scyliorhinidae; genus Scyliorhinus; species Scyliorhinus canicula. The sequence goes on from NC_052158.1 coordinate 122,381,694, forward strand.
TGAATCCCGGCCTCGTCGGCTGCCGAATTCTCCGGCACCGGGGATTTTGGTGGGACAGGAATCGCGCTGCGCTGGTCGCCGGCCGCTGGCAGTGGCCCCCCCCCCCAGCAATTCCGCGGCCTGCGATGGGCCGAGTGACCGCCAGTCCTGCAGGCGTATGTTACGACAGGTACTGGCGGGTCCTGGCTCCCTTGGGCGGCCTCCGGGGTCCTCGGGGGGGTGCGGGGGGATCTGGCCCTGGGGAGTGCCCCCATATTGGCCTGGCCCGCAATCGGAACCGATCCGCGGGCGGGCCTGTGCTGGGGGGGGCACTCTATTCCTCCACGTCGGCCACTGTAACAGTCCGCGATGGCCAGTGCAGAGATGAACCCCCCTGCGCATGCGCTGGGATGACACCAGCACACGCTGGCGCTCCTGCGCACATGCCGGCTGGCGGAGGCCATTCGGCACCAGTTGGCGTGGTGCCAAAACCTTTCCGCGCCGGCTGGCACGGCGCAAAGCACTCCGGCGCCGGCCTAGCCCCTGAAGGTGCGGAGGATTCCGCACCTTCGGAGCGGCCCGATGCCGGGGTGGTTCACGCCACTCCTTCGCACCGGAGTTGCCTGCCCCGCCTGTTTTCGAAGAATCCGCCCAGGAAGTTTAAGGAGTCTTGGATGATGAGGGATTTTGTGAACCTCATCAAAAAGAAAAAGGTGGCTTTTGTATGGTCAGAAAGGTGGGGACAGTCAAAACCCTTGAGGAGTATAAAGAAAGTAGGAAGGTGCTTAAGTGGGAAACTAGGAGGGCCAGCAAGGGTCATAGATTTCATAGAATTTACAGTGCAGAAGGAGGCCATTTGGCCCATCGAGTCTACACCGGCTCTTGGAAAGAGCACCCTACCCAAGGTCAACTCCACCCTATCCCCATAACCCAGTAACCCCACCCAACACTAAGGGCAATTTTGGACACCAAGGACGATTTATCATGGCCAATCCACCTAACCTGCACATCTTTGGACTGTGGGAGGAAACCGGAGCACCCGGAGGAAACCCATGCACACACGGGGAGGATGTGCAGACTCCGCACAGACAGTGACCCAAGCCGGAATCGAACGTGGGACCCTGGAGCTGTGAAGCAATTGTGCTATCCACAATGCTACCGTGGTCATGAAAAGTCCTTAGCAAATAGTATTAAGGTGAATCCCAAAGCTTTTTATGCATATGTAAAAAGCAAGAGGGTGGCCAGTTAAAGGATTGGACCATGAAATGACAGTGGAGGGAATCTATGTGTTGAGCCAGAGGAAATGGGCGTGATACTAAATGAGTACTTTGCATCAGTGTTCACCAAAGTAAAGGACTTCATGGAAGATGATTCTTGGGTAGGGTGTGTGAACAGTCTGGGCCATGGTTAATATCAAAAAGAGGAGGTATTGGGTGTTTTAAAAGACATTAAAGTAGATAAGTCTCCTGGGCCTGATGGAATTTACTCCAGGATACTGAGGGAAGCAAGGCAGGAAATTGCTGGGGCCTTGATGACATCTTTGCATTCTTATTGGCTACAGGTGAGGTCTCAGAGGACTGGAGAATAGCTAATTTGGTACCATTGCTTAAGAAAGGTAGCAGGGATAATCCAGGAAACTATTGGCGTAAATTATTGGAGAGAATTCTCAGGGACAGGATTTATACCCATTTGGAAACAAATTGACTCATTAGCAATATACAGCATAGTTTTGTGAAGGGGAGGTTGTGCCTCACTTTTTTGAGGAAGTAATAAAGATGATTGATGAGGGGAGGGCGGCGGATGTTGTTTACATGGACTTCAGTAAAGCCTTTGACAAGGTGCATCATGGCAGACTGCTACAAAAGGTGAAGTCACGTAGGATCAGAGGTAAAGTGGCAAGATGAATACTGAATATGAGAACTGGCTCGGTCACAGAAGGCAGAGGGTAGCAGTAAACGGATGTTTTTCTGAATGGAAGGTTGTGACTAGTGGTGCTCCACAGGGATTGGTGCTGGAGCTTCTTTTGTTTGTAGTACACGTTATCAAATTGGAGGAAAATATAGCTGGTCTGATTAGTGAGTTTTCAGGTGACACCAAAGTCGGTGGAGTGGCAGATAGTGTTGAGGATTGTCAGAGGATACAGCAGGACATAGATAGGTTGGAAACTTGGGCATAGAAATGGCAAATGGAGTTTAATCCAGACAAATGTGAGGTAATGTATTTTGTTAGGTCTAACATAGAGGGGATATATAAAGTAAATGGCAAAACTTTTAGAAATATAGAAAGTTAGAGAGATTTGGGTGTACAAGTCCACAGATCATTGAAAGTGACAACACAAGTAGGCAAGGTAGTCAAGAAAGCAGATGGAATGTTTGTCCTCATTGGGCATCTCGACAAATACATGGATAGAATGGGGAGAGAGGGATACGGCACTAGGAAGTGCTGAGGGTTTTGGCCAATGGTGGTATCATGACCGGTACAGACTTGGAGGGCTGAAGGGTCTGTTCCTGCGCTACATTGTTCTTTGTTCTTTGTTAGCTCCTTTCTCTCTCCACAGATTTCAGCATCAACTGAAACTTGCTTTCATATTTATATTATTATAAACTATTTTTCTTTAATGCCGTAGCACCACAATGATTTCATTTCCACATGAGTCTGAAATTCAACTTTTTGTCAGCCTATTCTGATCATTGGTTGTGTTTCAATAATCTTATGTTGTTCAATAAGCTCAAAATGTTTACTACTATTTTTGGAATTCTATGTCAATGCAGATGGCATTCATTTGGACATTAGTTCAATATTCCAAAAATTGGACTTCCGGTGGCGGCGATGTCCGAGTGAGCCGCACATTCGGCGGGCTCTCACTCCGGCGGGTCTGAACAGCTGTTTCCCCGCGATAGCGGGACCACGGAGGCGGCAGAAAGGCTGCCGGGAATAGAAGAGGAGAGCGGGCTGCAGAAAATGAAAGTGTGGGAGGCCAGCAGGTGAGGAAGAAAGAGAGAGAGACGGAGGCAAGGAGGAAGCTGACCTGAAGGGTAAGATGGCGGACCCACGGACCTTCCTTCCTCCAGGACAAAGGGAAAAAAAAGTTTGGAGTTGCTGAGGAGGGACAGCTTGGACCCACTTCAGATGCCCAGGAGGGGGTAAAAATTTAAGGTGCTGGGCAAAGGAAAGCGGCAGCGAAGGCGCTGAGGAGCGGGCTGCGGCATATGGAACAGCGGGATTCCAGAAGGCAGAAGAAGAAGGAGAAAAAGGGACAGAGACAAGGACCTGAAGAAAATTACCTGGGACCTAAGATGGCGGACACACGGACCCCGGACTCAGCAATCCAGTTGGCGCTGGATAACATGCTCCAGGTAATGAAGTCCAGTTTTGAAGCGCTGAAGCGGGACAGCTTGGACCCAATCCAGAAAGCGGTGGATCAGCTGAACCAGAGGATGGACGCCCAGGATGTTAAGGTTAAGGAGCTGGGAGAGGCGGTGGAGGAGCAGGCGGATTCGCAAACGGTTGCAGCGGTAGAAGTGGACGGCCTGAAAGAGCGGCAGAGAAGACTGCTGGACAGAGTGGAGGAGCTGGAGAATAGAATCCGCAGGAACAATCTGAGGATGGTCGGCCTCCCGGAGGGGGCGGAGGGAGCTGATGCTGCAGCGTTTGTAGCAGACCTGCTGAAGCAGCTGATGGGAGCCGAAGCCTTTCCACGACCGTTGGAGCTGGAGGGGGCACACAGAGTGCAGGCAAGGCAGGGGCGGCCGGGCGGACCCCCCCGCCCGATGGTGATTAGGTTCCACAGGTTCGTGGACAAGGAGCGGGTGCTGCAGTGGGCAAAGAGCGCCAGGAGCAGCACGTGGAACAACAGTGTTCTCCGCATTTATCAGGATCTAAGCCAGGAGCTGGCTCGGCGGCGAGCAGCCTTTAAGAATGTCAAGGAGGTGCTGTTCAAGAAGCACGTGAAGTTTGGTCTGCTGTTCCCAGCCCGGCTATGGGTCACGCACCAGGGTCAACACCACTACTTCTCCGAGCCCGAAGAAGCGATGGATTTTGTGAGGGACCTGGGGCTGGTCCCGAAAGGAGGCCCCAAGGACGCGAGTTAGGGCCCGAGGATTTTTGTGGGAAGGAACGCCGAATGTGCCTGGACCGCTGCTCAACGGTTTGCTGGGCCAAAGGGGCCAAGCGGAACATTTGAGACTCTTTCCTTTGTTCATGGACATTTATGTGCTTTTTCTCTTTTTTCTGTGGTTTTTTCCCTTTTTATGTTTTTTTTTTCCTGTTTGGGCTTTTTGTGCAGCTCGTGGAAGACACTGGAGCCGGCTTGCCCCAGTGGGTGGGGAGGAGGACGGGGGAACAAGGGGAATGGGACAGGAAGGCGCCGGAGTGTTGAGTCACCGGGCTAGCAGATTGGCTAGTCAAGGAAGTCAGATGGGGGGGGAAGTAACAGCCAGTAGATGGCGGGGGTGGGGGTATCGGGGGATGGGGTTAGGGGAGGGGGGGGTTGTTCTGCTGACGGGAGAGGGACTTGAAATAGGCACTGGAAAGGAGGTCGAGGGTGGAGGCAGCCAAAGGGCGGGCCAGGAATGGCGCGACGCACGGGTCAGGGGCCGGCCCGAGAAAGGCTATGGCTGACCGGCGGGGTGGGGGGGGTGGGATGTGCCCCCCGACCAGGCTGATCACCTGGAACGTCAAGGGACTGAATGGGCCGGTTAAGAGGGCGCGGGTGTTCGCGCACTTGCGGGCCCTGAGGGCGGACGTAATTATGTTGCAGGAGACACATCTGAAAGTGTCAGACCAGACCAGGCTAAGGAAGGGCTGTATTAGCCAGGTCTTCCACTCGGACTTGGACTCGAAGTCCAGAGGGGTGGCAATCATGATCAACAAGCGCGTGCAATTTGAGGCAGAGGGCATATCTGCAGACAGGGGGGGCAGATACCTGATGGTACGGGGCAGACTGGAGGGGAGAAGGGTGGTGCTGGTGAATATATATGCCCCGAACTGGGATGACGTGGACTTTATTAAAAGAGTGCTGGGGAAGATCCCGGACTTGGATTCTCGCAAGCTAATAATGGGAGGGGACTTTAACATGGTCCTTGACCCGACTTTGGATCGGTCGTGTCCCAGAACGGGTAGACTCTCAGCAATGGCAAGGGAGCTGAAAGGGTTTATGGGGCAAATGGGGGCAGTGGACCCCTGGAGAGAGGGACAGCCAACAGGAAGGGGCTACTCGTTTTACTCGCACGTCCATAAAGTATATTCCAGGATAGATTTCTTTGTAATAAGCAGGGACTGTATGGGGGAGGTAAAGAACACGGAATACTCAGCAATTACCATTTCAGACCATGCCCCGCATTGGGTGGACCTGCAGTTCGGGGGAGCGAGTTATCAACGCCCGCAATGGAGGCTAGATGTGGGACTGCTGTCGGAGGAGGGGATCTGCGAGAGGCTTCGGAAATGTATAAAAAATTACCTGCAGGTGAATGACACTGGGGAGGTCTCAGCGGCGACCGTGTGGGAGGCGCTAAAGGCAGTAGTTCGGGGGGAGCTGATTTCAATTGGGGCCCACAAAGCCAAGGCAGACCGGGCAGAGATGGATAGATTGGTCAGGGAAATGGGCCGGATAGATGAAGAGCACGCGGAGTCCCCGGGGGAGGTTTTACTCAGGGAAAGGCGGAGGCTACAGGCGGAACTGGGGGCACTGTCCACGAGCAGGGCCGTGGAACAGCTTAGGAAGGCGAGGGGAGTGGTGTACGAGTATGGGGAAAAGGCTAGCAGACTGTTAGCGCAGCAACTCAGGAGGAGGGAGGCGGCCAGGGAAATAGGTAGAGTGAGGGACGAGGGGGGGCGCAAAGTGGAGGATCCGGCAGAATTGAATAGGGTATTCCGGGACTTCTATCGTAAGCTGTATACTTCGGAGCCGCCGGAAGAACCGGAGGGGATGAAAAGGTTTCTGGACGGGTTAACATTCCCAACAGTTGGGGGGGGGGCAAGTGGAAGAGCTGGGCGCCCCGATTAGAGTAGAGGAGGTATTGGGGGGCCTAAAGGCCATGCAGTCGAGGAAGTCCCCGGGGCCGGATGGATACCCAGTAGAGTTTTATAGGAAGTTCTCTGAGCTGGTGGGCCCGGTCTTGGCGAGGGTTTTCAATGAGGCAAGGGACAGAGGGGCCCTGCCGCCGACAATGTCACAAGCCACCATATCTCTGATATTGAAGCGGGGTAAAGACCCGGAGGTGTGCGGGTCCTACAGGCCAATCTCCCTGATTAATGTAGACGCCAAGCTCCTGGCAAAGGTACTGGCGGGGAGAATGGAGGACTGTGTACCGGAGGTGATTGGGGAGGATCAAACTGGGTTCGTGAAAGGTCGGCAGCTGGCGGCCAATCTGAGGAGATTGCTCAACGTGATAATGATGCCCCCGGCGGGTAGAGAGGTGGAGGTAGTGGTGGCAATGGACGCCGAGAAGGCCTTTGACCGGGTAGAGTGGGACTATCTATGGGAGGTGCTCGGACGGTTTGGGTTCGGGGAGGGATTGGTGGATTGGATCAAATTATTATATCAGGCCCCGAGGGCCAGCGTCAGGACCAACAGAGAAGTGTCGGAGTACTTTAGGTTGTACCGAGGGACCAGGCAGGGCTGCCCGCTCTCCCCGCTGCTGTTTGCGCTGGCCATAGAGCCGCTGGCGATGGCGCTGAGAGCCGCAGAGGGTTGGAAGGGGATGGTGAGGGGCGGGGTTGAACACAGGGTTTCTCTTTATGCAGACGACCTGCTCCTGTACGTGTCGGACCCAGTGGCCGGGATGGGAACTATACTGGGAATGCTGAGGGAGTTCGGCCAGTTCTCAGGATACAAATTAAATACGGTCAAGAGTGAAATGTTTGTGGTCCAGGCAAGGGGCCAGGAGAACAGATTGAGAGGGCTACCGTTTAGGCTGGTTGAGGAAAATTTCCGGTATTTGGGAATCCAGGTGGCACGAGACTGGGGCAGGCTGCACAAGTTAAATTTGGCCAGGGTGGTGGAGCAAATGAAGGGAGAGTTTCGGAGATGGGATGCACTCCCGCTGTCGCTGGCAGGGAGGGTGCAGACTGTAAAGATGACAATCCTCCCTCGATTTTTGTTTATTTTTCAGTGCCTCCCGATCTTTATCCCACAGTCCTTCTTCAAAAGAGTTAACGGGCTGATCATGAACTTTGTCTGGGCGGGAAAGTCTCCGCGGGTAAAGAAGGCGATGTTGGAGAGGAACCGCAGCGAGGGAGGACTGGCCTTGCCGAGTCTGGTCAATTATTACTGGGCGGCCAACATCGCTATGATAAGGAAGTGGATGGTGGGTACGGGGTCTATTTGGGAGCGGGTGGAGGCGGCTTCGTGCAGGGGCTCCAGTTTGGAAGCCCTGGTCACGGCTCCTCTACCGCTGCCGCCGGCCAAGTACACCACCAGCCCGGTAGTGGTGGCGACCCTGCGGATATGGGGCCAGTGGAGGAGGCATGTGGGGGAGATGGGGGCGTCTGTCTGGGCGCCAATCTGCGACAACCATCGGTTTGCCCCCGGCAGTATGGATGGGGGGTTCCGAGTGTGGCGGCGAGCAGGGGCGGGAAGGGTGGGTGATATGTTCCTGGAAGGGAGCTTCGCGAGTTTGAGGAGCTTGGAGGAGAAATTTGGGGTGGTAAGGGGAAATGATTTTAGATACCTACAGTTGCGGGACTTTGTTCGTAGACAGGTCCCATCTTTCCCGCGCCTCCCGCCAATGGGGATCCTAGACAGAATAGTCTCTGGGAGGGATGAAGGGGAGGGTAGAGTCTCGGGTATTTATAAGGTGCTCATGAGGGAGGAAGGGTCCCAGACAGAGGAACTGAAACTTAAATGGGAGGAGGAACTAGGCGGGGAAATGGAGGATGGGCTGTGGGCAGAGGCCCTGAGTAGGGTAAACTCGACCGCGACATGTGCTAGGCTCGGGCTGATCCAATTTAAGGTCGTTCACCGGGCCCATATGACGGTGGCTCGGATGAGCAAATTTTTCGGGATAGAGGACAAATGCGCTAGGTGCGCGGGAGGACCAGCGAACTATGTTCACATGTTTTGGGCATGCCCTGAGCTGAGGGGGTACTGGGAGGGATTTGCGGGGGTCATGTCCCAGGTGCTAAAAACAAGGGTGGTGATGAGCCCAGGGGTGGCAATGTTTGGGGTTTCGGAAGACCCGGGCGTCCAGGGGGAGAAAGAGGCCGATGTGCTGGCCTTTGCTTCCCTGATAGCCCGGCGACGAATATTATTGGCGTGGAGGGACTCAAAGCCCCCAAAGACGGAGTGGTGGCTTGCGGACATGTCGAGTTTCCTGGGGATGGAAAAAATCAAGTTCGCCTTGAGGGGTTCTGTGCAGGGGTTCACCCGGAGGTGGCAACCATTTATTGACTTCTTTGCGGGAGAGTGAGCGTCAGCAGGGGGGGGGGGGGGGGGGGGGGTTAGAGTAGAGTAGGAGGGAAAATATGGCGGGTAGTACTGGTGGGAGGGGAGCGGGCTTGTGCAATATGTTACGGTGGAAGTATTGAAAGTACGTGGATGTTTGCACATTTTTGCCCTTTTTGCTTCCTTTCTGATGATGTCTGTAACTGTTTATAAAGCCAAAAACTACCTCAATAAAATTGTTTATTAAAAAAAAATATTCCAAAAATTGTGTCACTGTGTATATAACTTTCACAAGGATAAATATCTTTGGCTGGTATAAACATTGGATTCTCTTTTGCTTATTTACTGCCAATAGCACACTTATTGACACATCGGCACTAATTACCATTCATTGTTATACATCCATATTTTCACGTTCACTACTTCGACAAGACTTAAGAAAGAAGAAGAAAGACTCACAATTATTTACTGCCTTTCATAATCTCAAGACACCTTAAAATCCTTTATAGCCAAGTTTGGTCATTTTAAAGTATAATAATTTAGACAATTGCAGCATCCAATTTATACACAGCAAGATTGGGCAAGGGCAGTAAGATAAACAACTGGTCATGTTGGATGAGGGGTACATGCTGTCCAGGACACCGGGGGAGCTTCCATTTTAATAAGCTTCTGTCTGCATCTTTTCAAACTTTGCGAGCTTGGTAAATCAAGAGGCTGGATTTGTAGCAAGTTCTGTATTCATACTTAGTACCAAAACACCACCAGAATTCTATCATCTGTGGGGCTGATTATCTCCTCCAATTAAACTATTTCAATGTTCCTTTTAGGGTATGTTCATTTGCATTCAGAGATTTTTAAAAATCAATCCAAGGTTCAAAATGCTTATCATCAAAAATGTATCTTTATTACATCTTCGCCTCGGTTCCCTCTGTTTTAGCCTGCTTCCCTCCCTCTTTGTCTGTCTTCCTATTTCCCTGTTACTATTAGTTTTATACTTCCTTTTTCAATCTTATCTAATTTCTTCCACTTCATTAACCATTAGACCACCAGCCGGCCACTCTGTACAATGTACTGTGCTGCAGACAAAAATGGCCATGGCGCTGTTTGGAATGAAACAGGCAAACTAGAGGTTTCGAAATTCACAATTCAGAATCCATAGTAGCGTACATGTGAACAATGTTTGAGACCTGTAACTGCCTCAGTCATGTAAGATAGGCAATCCCTTGGGAAGCAGACAATTAGTTGGAGAGACTGGTTACCAGACTATCATTTATTTCATGAACCACAAAATACTTGGAGAGTTTTATAAAACACTTCCTGTACTGCTGAAGCACTAAAAGATATTTTTAAAGAGGTAATTTCAAAAGTATTTTTATAACATGCTAATTTTTAAAAAATTCATCTTGCTCACATCTCCTGATTTAGTGATGTCACCAGCCACTTGTTCTTGAAACCTGCTGAGGGATCCAATTTTCATGCACCTTACAGAGGGCATCAAAATCACACCCAATAGTACAGGGTCCCCTGGCTATCTGTGTGAATATTATTCTGGAAAGATAGACATTATCTAAAGGAATTTAATCTCATTCAGGCAGTCATATTTACTAAATTCTTTCTGCTTCCACAGTCCTTCACAGCTAATCAGACTGTGTTGGCAGCACCACCTGGTGCCACAAGGCTGGAATGCAATGAAGTGCATTGAGGAGGAACAGATTAATAGCATGGCCCATACCAAAACCAAAAAGATGCTTCAAACTGAGCCTTGGACAACAATAAGTAGCTTTGAACTTGATGATTATCTGTGTGTTGAAACTCTGTGTTGATCAGTCCAACATGAATGGGAGAAATCACTGACTCCTCAAGAGGTCATCTGTCAGGGAGTAGATTCCAAGAATGGAACCAGATCTGGGTGTGGTTGAGATAGCACAAGATTGTCAGCTTCCTCCCTCAACATATTGCTAACGGAGACAGGTGCAAATAGTGAAAACAGTTTATCCTTCTACTTGGATTTCAGTTTTTCATTGCGAGTGCTGCTTTAAGGTACCTGAGGTCAGAGGAAGATCATAACCAAATACCATAATCAACTTCACCTTCGAACAGAAGAACAAAAAGTTTCCAAGGCTGTTTCTACTGAAGATGCATTGTACAAATTGACTTGTAAGAATAAGGAGTATGGGAACATAGTGATTATGTTACTGGATTAGTCATCCAGAAGCCTGGAGACTAATAATGAACTGGAGACATGAGTTCAAATCACACCGTAGCGACTTGGGAACATATCTCAGTTAACTAAATTAAAATCTGAAATCAGTAAAGGTGACCATGGAACTTCAGGGCTGTTGTAAAAATGTACCTGGTTCACGAATGTCCTTTGGGAAATCTGCTGCTCTTACCTGGTCTGGTCTTTATGTGACTCCAGACCCTCAGCAATGTAGTCGGCTCTGAGCTGCCCTCGGAAATGTCCAGCAAACCACTCAGTTGTAACTCGCGGGCAATTAGGGATGGGTAATAAGTTCTGACCGTATGAACAATGCTCACGTCCAATGAATGAAAAGAAACTGAAATATTGATACAAATCACAACATGGCTTCCAGACCCATTCAGAAGTGATGTGGAGATGCCGGCATTAGACTGGGGTGAGCACAATAAGAAGTCTTACAACCAGGTTAAAGTCCAATAGGTTTGTTTCGAAACACAAGTTTTCGGAGCACAGTTCCTTCATCAGGTTGAGTCCTGATCATCTGAGAAAGGAGCTGCGCTCCGAAAGCTAGTGATTCCAAACAAACCTGTTGGACTTTAACCTGGTGATGTAAGACTTCTTACTGTGCTCATTCAGAAAGTGAGAGGTACAGTGTAGACTTTTAACCACCAAACTCCAGGGATGAAATTTCTCCTAACTAGAAGCGGGAAAATGCAAGTTCCGGAAAATACAATGTTGTCAGAATTTGACTCATACAATGACACTGAGAAGATGTGTTTTTTTCCACACTGAAAATGAGGTTAGATTATGTAACATTCCAAAAAATTGTTAAACCTGGTTGGGTGAGTCTTTCACAGCAGCCCTGCAGAGGAGAATTCACTCTCGTGAACCATAAGGACAGTAAGTACATGGTTCATGAATGCTATGATTGTTGCAATGGAGGCTCTGGTATCCAACATCCAAGGTACCGTCATTGTTGGAAATAATTCATTTGGAGAGCAGTTACAGAAAATCCGAAGGGAGGGATCCAGCGACCTCACACAAGCCCACTGTTCTATACCCAGAGAGATCAGTGAACATTGTAAGATGATGTCCTTCAGAAGCAGTGTAGGAACAGCCAGCTGGCAGTGATATCGCAGCAGTCCCCACCCCCCCAAATAAAATGTAACTCTGCCCAAGTGACAGTAGGCATTACTTCTGAAAGCAGAGTCAGCCACCCAGAAGAAACATTCTTTAACACTGATGCATGCCAATCAGAGTCTGTCACAAATATAGTTATGCGCAAATTGTAAGTTGACCATGTACCCACCCAGTTGTGCTTTTTCCCCTTAATTAGGGAAATGCTTCTCCAAAAGAAATCCCGGCTCTTTCAGGTACTAACAAAATGGGAAGATGCATTTTAATTTAAGACAACATGAGAAATAGGTTGCATGGTGTATTTTCTTCACTTTTGTGAAGATGGTGCTGTTAAAGCCTTAGGAGGTAGACTAGTAAGATTAGTTTCAGCTGTGCAATTACGTGGGGCAGCACGGTAGCATGGTGGTTAGCATAAATGCTTCACAGCTCCAGGGTCCCAGGTTCGGTTCCCGGCTGGGTCACTGTCTGTGCGGAGTCTGCACATCCTCCCCGTGTGTGCGTGGGTTTCCTCCGGGTGCTCCGGTTTCCTCCCACAGTCCAAAGATGTGCGGGTTAGGTGGATTGGCCATGTTAAATTGCCCGTAGTGTCCTAAAAGTAAGGTTAAGGGGGTGTTGTTGGGTTACGGGTATAGGGTGGATACATGGGTTTAAGTAGGGTGATCATTGCTCGGCACAACATCAAGGGCCGAAGGGCCTGTTCTGTGCTGTACTGTTCTATGTTCTAATTGATCACAAAATAATCACCCATTTTTGAAAGTTGGCAGAAATGAAACATGAGGAAATGTTCGATAATGCTGCTTGTATCCTGTGTCTGGCAAATCCACTTGCTCACCACTCCTGCTTCTCTCCGGTCAGTGAGAAGGCTATGAAGTTTCCTCTCCTTCTACATAGGGCCTCTGTCACCTCCCTACGGCAGTGCTAGACGCAAGCTGAGATGTTGCTAATGTCACTGGCCCAATCGGAAGGAGCTACTAGCAAAGAAATCAATGCCGATGGTGACCTTGACAGCCATTGGCAATGCCATCCTCGCACTATTGTGAGGCTGAAGGCCAAGCTTTTGGAGGTGGCACAGTTCAGTGGTCACCTTCTTGGAAAACACAGCCACCTCACACATCGTTCCTGGCTGAGATGGAGGCAGGAGAAATGCTCCCTAAATACCATTGATGGGTTGGGACTTCTATTGAGAGCCACCTTCCACCTGCCTCTGCACAGTTTCACCTCTCTGTTGCCTGTGCATCATTTCCAAATCATGAGCCAGGATGAGGAACTGCAACTATGGTCCCCATTACTGAAGCAGACTTTCGCCTCACAGGACAACCAAAGAGAGGGTGTTAACTGACCTGCGTGGGCCAAAATGTTTTTTTATTTTTTGTATAAATTTTGATTACCCAATTATTTTTTCCAATTAAGGGTCAATTTAGTGTGGCCAATCCACCTACTCTGCACATTTTTTGGGTTGTGGGGGCGAAACCCACGCAGACACGGGGAGAATGAGCAAACTCCACACGAACAGTGACCCAGAGCCGGGATCGAACCTGGGACCTCAGTGCAGTGAGGCAGCTGTGCTAACCACTAGGCCACTGTGCTGCCCTCTGCGTGGGCCAAAATGGCAGATCATCCTGTGCCTAATCAGCATTAAAGAACTTTTAACATCATAGTTCACCTACTCTCAAGCTTCCAGTGCATGCACAGCATACCCAATGACCTGTCAGGCCAGGGCACATTATACAGACTATGCCAGAAGTGGCCAGAAGTATCCTCGCTGATATTTTCTGAGGTCCTCTATAGTGCGGCACTGGTGATGCCATGGAGCTGAATTTAGCAACCATACCATTTTAAAACCATTGTTTTGCCTCCAAGAGCCCTTGTAGGCAAGTTGACACTGCAGTGAAATTGCTCCATTCACGGATTCCCCTGTTATGCTGGGAATAGTGAGAGTGACTGCCCATTAAAATTGCTCTGACTAAGGGATTTTGTTTTGAGTTAGAGCACTGGAATTGGGCAGGCAGAGTGTATAATATGTAGGAGTAGAAGTAGGCCATTCAGCCCATCGAGTCTGCTCTGCCATTCAATGAAATCATAACTGATCGGATATAATCCTCAATTCTACTTTCCCAGTTTATCCCCATGACCCTTGATCCCCTTACTGATTAAAACTCTGTCTATCTCAGCCTTGAACATAGTTAATGACCCAACCTCTACAGCTCTCTGCGGGAAAGAATTCCACAGATTCACTATCTTGTGAGAGAAGAAATTCCTCCTCATCTCTCTCTTGAAAAGGTGACCCCTTACTCTGAGATTATGCCCTCTGGTTTTAGACTGTCCCACAAAGGGAAACAACCTCTCAGCATCTATCCTGGCAAGCCTCCTGAGAATCCTATATGTCTCAATATGTCCCATACGTCACTTCAGGCACACCACTCTGCATTAGATCCACCTCTCCAAGGCCTGTTCTAAATTTCAAAGCTTTGCTTTGACTTCTGTTTGGGTTTCTGTATTATTTGTTTAAATTTCACTGCAAGTGTTGCAGATGGAGGCAAAGACTCTGCGAGATGCCAGGCTGACAGGGTGCAACTCACTTTATTCCACACTAGTCACAATAATCAGCACTCTACACTCTCCACAGGCTCTCCTTCCCCGAACTGCTTCCAGGTCTGGGTTTATATTCCGCCCCCTAGTTACCTCAGTAGCTCATTCTCAGGCGTGTAGGAGGGGAAGCGGATGTTGTACTGCTCTGTACCTGCAGGGGTGGTTGTAACAGAAAGTATTAACAGTGCAAAGCTAAAGAAATTGTGGATACCTCAAGATGCACTGTCAATCATTTTCTTTATTTTTGATATTTTTTATTACATAAAAATAAGTAACATACTGATTGTACTTTAAAGCTCAGTTTCCCAGTGACCTTTTGAAACTTCAGGGCCATTATGCAGAAAATGTTGGTTGCTTCTGAGTAATTACAAGGAAGTGGCTTAATCCAGAGCTTCAGATGATGTCACGAACAGTGAGAGCAAAGGTCAAGTGATTGATAACTGTAATCTTAAATCCCTGATCAGATTACAGCCTTAACTGCTCGCCATGATTTTTTTTTATATAATGTGCATGATTTTAATTGTACATGGGGCTTGTATGACATTTTGGTTATGCTGTTATGCTGGCAGTAGCACTGAATGCTGATTGCTGCTGCCAGTGACTCAGCATCCAGCAATCATGTCATCCTGCATGACATGAGGACACCATGGCCCTCTGAAAATGAGCGTGGGCTCCTGTAACGATCCTATTCAGCCTGTCCCGCAGGATGGTTGTTTGTGGATGAACAAATGAAAGAACTTACTCAGGTAAATTTACATTTAAGTTTTTAATTCTCCAAGTTGCCAGGCCCGAGCAAAGGGCTCACAAATGCAGGTTTTGTCTGGAGTATTTATTTCAACAAACCTTTGGGGGGGGGGGGGGAAATGATTGGATAAAACATTATGTACACACATATGAACAGAGATATTTAAAAGCTCTTCTAGTTACAGGAAATGTTACATTTGCAAAAATAAAGTCTCAATCTGAAGAAACTGGTAAGAAATATCAGCTGTCCAAATAATGACAAGTTGAGGGGAGTTTGAGGGGAGGCAGTAGCGTAGTGGTATTGGCATTGGGCTAGTAATCCGGAGGGGGACCTGGCTCTGAATCCCACTAGGGCAGATGGTGGCATTTGAATTCAATAAAAATCTGGAATTAAAAAGCAACTGACAATCATGAAGCCCATTGTCACTGTCGTGAAAAAACATCAGGTTCACTGATGTCCACTCCTTCCGGGCCCTTGTCACGGCAGCACTCCCATCCCCACCCAAGAAACATTCCAGCAGCCCAGTGGTGATAGCCACCCTCCAACCTCCAGTCCTGGAACCAACTACGGCAGCAATTTGGCCTGACCAAAATGTCGGACAAAGCTCCCACCTGCACCAACCATAGGTTCATACCAGCGCTGACTGACACCACCTTCAAAGAGTGGGGACAGAACGGAAGGACACTGACAGTTAGGGACCGATATATGGACGGCAGGATCGCAACACTGGACGAACTGACGGAGAAATTCCAGGGAGAACAAGCTAAGGTACCTGCAACTCAAAAACTTCCTACAAAAGGATACAAGGCCGTACCCACAACCGCCACGAGGGACATTACTGGAAGAGTTACTG
Source organism: Scyliorhinus canicula (assembly GCF_902713615.1). Lineage (NCBI taxonomy): Eukaryota > Metazoa > Chordata > Chondrichthyes > Carcharhiniformes > Scyliorhinidae > Scyliorhinus > Scyliorhinus canicula. The sequence goes on from NC_052158.1 coordinate 122,397,580, forward strand.
GACGCAAGCATCCTAAATAAAGGAAACTGTAGCGACATGTATGAGCGACTGGTAGAAAAGGCCGACACCGTACTGGACACAACAAGAAAGAAATGGGAGGAAGACCTGGGGATTGAGATAGGGTGGGGAGTCTGGAGCGAAGCAATGCATAGGGTCAACTCCACCTCCAGGTGCGCAAGGCTCAACCTGACACAACTAAAAGTGGTACATAGAGCCCACTTAACAAGAACCCGAATGAGTAGGTTCTTCTCGGAGGTGGAGGATAGATGTGAACAGTGCCAAGGAGGCCCGGCCAACCACGCCCACATGTTCTGGTCTTGCGCCAGACCTGTGGGGTACTGGACAGCCTTCTTCGAGGCAATGTCCAAAGTGGTGGGGATGAGGGTGGAGCCATTCCCGAAAGTGGCGGTCTTTGGGATATCAGACCAGCCAGATCTATTCCTGGGGAGGAGGGTAGACGCCCTTGCCTTTGCCTCCCTGATCGCCCGCCGTAGAATCCTGTTCGGTTGGCGGACGGCAGCACCACCCAAAGCTGCAGACTGGCTGTCCGACCTCTCAGAATCTCTCCAAATGGAGAAAATCAAATTTGCCATCCGAGGGTCAGACGCCGTCTTCCACGGAACGTGCGGGCCATTCACCCAATTGTTCCGGGACCGGTTTGAGGCTAACGAACAAGCAGAAGAGTAGCCAGGTAGCCAAGAATCAGAGGAAAGTAGCCAAGACCTGAGAGGGAAGGATAGACCGGGGGAAGGGGGGGGGGGGGGGGGGGGGGGGGAGGTGTTGGGGGGGAACAGCTAAACCTAAGAGAAAAGAAAGGCAAATCACAGGAGAAGGGAAGGGGGGGAGGAGGGGGAAGAGGGAAGAGGGAGGAGACAGGGATCAACAGAGAGGACCAGAGAGGGAGGGAGGCAAGGGAATGATAGCTGGAAGGACAGCACGGAAAATGATAACAAACTTGGCAAACCCAGGAACAGAGAGCAAGGAAAATACAGGCGAAAGAGGGGACGGACGAACAGCCGAAGCGGAGGTGAACGCGAGACAACAACGGCAGCAAAAACTGTCTGGGAGAAGCAAGTTACTACACTACCAGATCCATTCACGTATTGCCCTCTCTGTATTGGACCTAACCAATGTGATTGTTTCTCTGGCACCCAAATGTATATGTACCTCCCCAGTTCCCCCCCTAAACAGGTGCCTACTTATATGTTAAAAATAATATTGCCAACTGTACAGAGTTGCTGTTGTTGAGCTAGTGCACAATATCCTACCAGCTTTTTTTTCTTTAGTTTTCTTCTCTTCTATATATATAAATTTATTTCATTGTACATAATGGTAAACATACTTTGTTCAAAAACTCAATAAAAAACATATATTAAAAAATGGTTCACTGATGTCCTTTAAGGGAAGAAAATCTGTCTTCTTTCCCGGTCTGGCCTACACATGACCCAACAGCAATATGTTTGACTCTTAAATGCCCGTCAGGGATGGGGCAATAAATGCCGGCCCAGGCAGGAACGCACACATCCCATGAACAAATTTTAAAAAAAGTGAGGGGAGAGCAGCTTCCTGATTTTCGCTAAATAAACACAGATATTTATAAATTAAATAGGTAGACTCATGTCCTGCAGTTGCCAGATAATTTAGCAAAAGCTGTTAGACATTTACCAGGAATATGTGTGTGCAGAAAGATAACGTTAGGGAGATCCCACAAAGATAAAATATGAATGGCTCTTTTTATCCATTAGCGAATAACATTTTGAATAGTTGTTTTCTGTGCAGATTTAACAGCCTGCCAATTTAAATCATCTTCAGATGCATGCTACTTGGAAAGCTTTGCAGGAGTATCAAAAATACATCTGAATATTTACAGGTGTGCAGAAAGGACACATGGGGGATTAGCTGTTCTCCAGGAAGCTCAATAATAAACTGAAATTTGACGCCTTTGGCGAACTTGTAATTCACTTATTGTTTCTGCCAGTGTCTGAAACTGGCTTTGCTCCAGCAATTACATGAGTTGCCTCTACCCTCCTAGATGGCTAGCACCTGACTTCAAATTCTAATTAACACGCAAGGCAGATTTTAATCAAAAATTGTACTCTGCGACTTTTGCAATTCCGGTTCAAAGTCACTAAAATAGCTTCATAGTTATCTCCAGAATACAGAGGGGAAAAAAAGCAGATTTTTGCCTCAGCTGTGGCCTTCTTTAATTTTATCACATTACACGAGGAGTTAAAATTTAACTTCACTTTCATAGAAGGTGCTCGAACATATCTCAAAACAATAGTTGCAATCAGGTGTTTGTCTCCCTAATTGGGAGGGGGGGGGGTGCAAGGCATTCAATTTAAATACAAACATCTTACAACATTGGTTTTTATGCACCAATTTTCCAGACCAGCAGGTTTCTGTGGACAGTGCAGGAGGCAAAAAAAATCAAATAAGAATACCATGTGATCATCCTTTGGATTATGCTATGATTTGTCATATTTTGTTTATTCATGGAGAGATCTATGCTTAAAAATGGTGGTAAAATCCATCGTATTTCATGGTTGCTGCTCAATCATTTGTCGATTGAATCAAATTGACTGGCAGTTGAAAGTCCAAGTCACAGTCTAGTCCAGCGTTATTTTGCCACCTTCTGAAGTTGAGCAGGATCACCTGAGGATCTCACCGAAGAAAAAGTAACTTAGTTTTTGTCCAGCTGCTTCAAATGGATGTGATGTTCAGTGTGGTATAGTAGTTTCTTAGTTTTGTAGTATTGTAAACTATAGCATATCAAGTGAATTCTTTGTTTGATCCTTGGACAGATACAAATAAACCGAGTTATCTATGCAAGCCAATGAACTCTTTGCGAGAGTCAAGGATCAGTTCTGAGGTGACTACACTGGACCTAAAGGGATTTTCTTGATGCAGTCATGGGAGGTGGAAAGCACTGGTAAAGCAGCACCTGTTGCCTTTTCCTGATTGATCTTGAGAAGGATGGTGAGCTACCTTCTTGAACTGCTGCAGTCCATGTGGTTTGGGTACACTCACAGTGCTGCTATGGACAGAGTCCCAGGTTTTTGACAATGGAACAGAGATATAGTTCCAACAGAAAATAATGGAGGCTATCCTCAGTGGGACTTCACCCCCCACGAGAACTGTGCAATGGGCATTCCTACTGGATAAATGCCTCTACATTTGGTGAAGAAAGGGTCGAGTAGGTTCTTGCCTCATGGTAATTCTTTCACCATCTGTCTCAAGGCCAATCTGGCAACAATGCCGTTCAGAATTTGGCCAGCTTGATCAGTAGTGGTATTATCAAAGCACTCTTGGTGATGGGCACTGAAGTTCCCCATCCAAATTAAATTTGGTGCCTTTGTTACCCTCTTACAAGTGCTGTTCAACATGGAGGAGTACGGATTCATCAGCTGAGGGAGGATTGGATTGGATTTTGTTTATTGTCACGTGTACCGAGGTACAGTGAAAAGTATTTTTCTGCGAGCTTCTCAACATTAAGTACTTGAAAATAAAAGAAAATAAAAGAAAATACAGAATAGGGCAACACAAGGTACGCAATGTAACCATATAACACCGGCATCGGATGAAGCATACAGGCTGTAGTGTTAATGAGGTCAGCCCATAAGAGGGTTGTTTAGGAGTCTGGTAACAGTGGGAAAGAAACTGTTTTTGAGTCTGTGCGTGTTATCAGACTTTTGTATCTCCTGCCCGATGGAAGAAGTTGGAAGTGCGAGTTAGCTGGGTGGGGGGTGTCTTTGGTTATGCTGCCCGCTTTCCCCAGGCAGCTGGAGGTGTAGATGGAGTCAATGGATGGGAGGCAGGTTTGTGTGATGGACTGGTCTGTGTTCACAACTCTCTGAAGTTTCTGGCGGTTTTGGGCCGAGCAGTTGCCGTACCAGGCTGTGACTGCAGTCAGATAGGATGCTTTCTATGGTACATCTGTAAACGTTGGTAAGAGTTAATGTGGACATGCCGAATTTCCTTAGTTTCCTGAGGAGGTATAGGTGCTGTTGTGTTTTCTTGGTGGTAGCGTCAACTTGGGTGGACGAGGACAGAACTTTGGAGATGTATACCCCATGGAATTTGAAACTGCTAACCATCTCCACCTCGGCCCCGTTGATGCTGACAGGGATGTGTACAGTACTTTGCTTTCTGAAGTCAATGACCAAAGTCTTTAGTTTTGCTGGCATTGAGGGAGAGATTGTTGTCGCTACACCACTCCACTAGGCTCTCAATCACCCTCTTGTATTCTGACTCGTCGTTATTTGAGTTCCGGCCCACTATGGTCATATCGTCAGCAAACTTGCAGATGGAGTTGGAACCAAATTTTCCCACGCAGTCGTGTGTGTACAGCGAGTATAGCAGGGGGCTGAGTCCGCAACCTTGCGGGGCCCCGGTATCGAGGACTATTGTGGAGGAGGTGTTGTTGTTTATTCTTACTGTTGTGGTCAGTGGGTCAGAAAGTCGAGGATGCAGTTGCAGAGTGAGGAGCCAAGTCCTCGCGCTTTTGGAGCTTTGATATGAGCTTGGCTGGGATTATGGTGTTGAAGGCGGATCTGTAGTCAATAAATAGGAGTCTGATGTAGGAGTTATTGTTGTCGAGATGCTCTAGGGATGAGCGTAGGGCCAGGGAGATGGCGTCTGCTGTGGACCCATTGCGGCGGTATGCGAATTGCAGTGAATCAAAGTATTCTGGGAGAACGGAGATGATGCGCTTCATGACCAACCTCTCGAAGAGTTTCATTATGACTGAAGTTAGGGCTACAGGACAGTAGTCATTGAGGCATGTTGTCTGGACAGGTGGTGGTTTGAATCACTGGCATGAAACTTCATCGGATCTGGAGTGAGTATTGATGGTTATCAGGGCCATTCCCTGTAAACTCCTTAGCAATGTGCCACTACTTCCGGTAGGTTTGCCTTTCTAGTGGAACATAACACACCCAGGATTGGTGATAGAGTTTGGGCTGTTGCCTGATAGGTTTGATTCTGTGAGTATAGCTATGTCAGGCTGGTGCTTGTATAGTCCATGGGACATTTCTCCCAATTTTTGCAAAAGTCCCCAGATGTCAATGAGGAGGACTTTTCAGGGTCAGCTGGATTGAGTGCACCTTTGTCATGTTCAATGCCTAAACTGATGCCAGGTGAGTTTTATCCTTATTAGATTTGATACAATTGAATGAGTTACTAGGCCATTTCAAAGGACAGTTAAGAGCAAAACACAGTGCTGTGGGTCTGGAGTCACATATAGACAAGAACAAGTGAGGCAGTAGAATTCCTTTCCAAACATACATAAATGAACCAGATCATTTTTATAACAATCGGTAGTTTCATGATCATCAACCAAACTCAACACAGGAAGAACATACAAGAACCAGGAGCAGGGGTAACACATGGCCCTTAAAGCTTGCTCCGCTATTCAATACGCTTAAGACTGATCTTGGGTTTCAGCTCCACTTTCCCACTTGCTCCAGGAGGTGAAGACCAAACATCTGTCTATCCCAGTCTGAAATGTATTCAATGGTGAGGCATCCCCAATCCTATGGGGCACCAAATTACAAGCAATCATATGGAGTGAAGCAATTTCCCCTCATCTCAGTCCTAAATGATTGGCCCCTGATCCTGAGACTGTGCACCCACGTTTGAAAATCCGCAACCAATGGAAACGATCCCTCTGTGTTCGCCCCATCAATCCCCTTCAGAATTGTGTTCATTTCAATGAGACCACCTCTCATCCTTCTAAACTCCAGAGAAACTAGCCCCTATTTACTCAGCCTCGCACCATAGGACAACCCCCTTATCCCATTGATTAATTTGGTAAACTTCCATTGTACTGCCTCCAATGCAAGTGAATGTGGAGACCCAAAAACACACAGTGTTCCAGATGTGGTCTCACCAGAATTCTGTACAACTGACGCAAGACTACTTTAGTCCTGTACTCCAATCCCCTTTGCAATAGAGGCCAACATGCCATTTGCCGTCCCAATTGCTTGCTGCACCTGGATGTTAACTTTTGCATTGCTTGTAAGAGTATACCCGAGTTTCTTTGAATGTCTACACTTACAAGTTTCACACCTTTTAAAAAATACTCTTTCAACCAAAGTTAACAACGTTACACTTCCCTACATTATAACCTGTTTGCCATCTTGTTGTTCACTCACTTAATCTGTCTGTATCTCTTTGCTGCCTCTCCCTGTCCTCCCCACAGCTTACCATCTAAGCAAGCTTTGTATTAACAGCAAATTTAGATACATCACTCTCTGGAGGTGGGGGGGGGGGGGTTCAACTGGCGTTCACCCCGGGTGAAATGGAGACACTAGCAGAAAATCACATGAGGCTGCATTAACAAGAATCTCATTGGCAAGGTCTCATTCTGAGATTGTCCCCGCCCCTCACTAGTAACGCAACTAGTTTGAAATGAAACGAATGAATGAATGAAATGAATGAATGAATGAAAATCGCTTATTGTCACAAGTAGGCTTCAAATGAGGTTACTGTGAAAGTCCCTAGTCGCCACATTCCGGCGCCTGTTCGGGGAGGCAGGGACAGGAATTGAACCGTGCTGCTGCCCTGCCTTGGTCTGCTTTCAAATCTAGCGATTTAGCCCTGTGCTAAACCAGCCCCCTCTAAACCAGCCCCCTAGTTTACCACCCAAGAAACGGCATGAACCTCATCTAAGTACATGTAATTAAGTCGAAATGTATTTAAAGGACCTCCCCACCATATGATCCTCCCAGGTATGGGCCTCCCCCCTTGCTGACGTGCAAGGTTTACAACAGCTATTGCTAAATGGGAAGCTGCCGAGGGGAACCTACTGGGAGCGCCACGGTTAATTATAGCCCCTGGGTGAGATGGACATGCCCAGCAGGGGTACGCGGACGTTACTGAGCAACTGGGGAATGCCCAGTGGGGTATGTGGGCGGTAATTAGCAACTGGGGCCCTTGTAAGATCAAAAAAACTGTGAAGTTTTAGTTTTAGCTAGATATGTTGCAGTTCGGGGCAGGGCATTGGGGAGTGAACATCTCTCAACTCTGCCAGAAGTAAACTGGACGGTACAGAAGCTGCAGAAAGGCAGCAGGCTTCCTAGAGTACCAGTTATGTCCAGATGACCAGAAAATTGGGACAGAAAGAATTCCTTAAGATAACTGGTTAAAAGAACAGAGACCAAGGTTTGTTCAGAAGAATTCAGGGAAGAGCAAACAAAGTGTTCTGAGTTTTAGAATCATAGAGTCATGGAGTTTACAGTACAGAAGGAGGACATTCGGCCCATCGAGTCTACACCGGCCCTTGTTTAAACCCACCCCTCCACCCTATCCCTGTAATCCAGTAACTCCACCTAACCTTTTGGACACTAAGGGGCAATTTATAATGGCCAATCCACCTAACCTGCTCATCTTTGGGAGGAAACCGGAGCACCCGAAGGAAACTCACGCAGATACGGGGAGGAAGTGCAAACTCCACACAGAAGTCACCCAAGGCTGGAATTGAACCTGAGTCCCTGGACCTGTGAGGCAGCAGTGCTAACCACTGTGACAGAGACAATTGCAGTAACCAGGGGCGTGATTTAATGAGAAAATTGCTAAGTGCGATTTTGGACGTGTTTGGCAGGGTGTTTCTCGATGTCTGCGTTGGCGACATCACGGCCCCTATTTAACAGCACTTAGTGCCAGAAATGAGCCCCTATGAGCTTCTCGTCATTACTTGCTGTCTCACCATCCGATTCGCCAGGCTCACAGCTCAGCATCTCACCGCTAACAAGGGGAGCTACTTTTAAGCGCTCTATCAGCACTCACTCCCAGTCAACACACAAGCATGGCAAAGCGCAGACCTGCTCCTCGCTTTGGATATACCAACCTGGCCAGGCTTTTTGATGCCATCAATGTGAGGTGGGACATCCTGTTTCCCCGAGGGGATTGGAGGACCAGCAGTGTCACCTGAGAGGCTGTGGCAGCGACTGCCAGTGTGGGCAGCATGACCAGGAGGACCGCCATACAATGTTCGAAGAAGACCCAACTAGCTCCACTGAGCCGCAAGGGTAAGTTATCACCTCTCTCCTGGCATCAGTTCTGCTCGCCAACCCTCAAATTCCAGAACCACCTCACCACAATTCACTGGCTGACACCTGGCACCCATATCCAATCTTTGTGCTTAATCCTCAGAACGCATCGGCACCCACCGGCACAACTCCTTCATTTCCAGGTGCGGTGCCCACACATGCCATCTACTATAGACATCCCAACCCAACAAGAATGCTACTTACAATGCTCTCTCTTTATTCCCGCAGGAGAATATAGCCCATAATAAGCGGGAAAGGGCCAAGACCGGGGGAAGGGGTAGCGTACCAGAGATTTGAGTCCTCACCCGCCCCCGATGAGGAACGGGCCTGGAAATTGGAGGGTTGACCAAGGAGGGTGCAAATATCAGCAGCGAGGCTGGCCTGCACCGCCGAGGTGACGGTCCACTGCCCATCACCCAGATGTCCTGCCCAAATGAGTTGTTCATGTCAGACAAAATGATCCTTCCCTCTCAGCGATCACATGTTCATTGCCTTACAAAATCTCCATCTAATGGTGCCGGGACATCCAGAGTCGTCCACCCCACCACACCCCCACACCTCCACGCCAGCTGAGAACACTTCAGAGGAAGACCACCATCGAGGCATCACAGCTCTCACCTGCACCCTCCACCAGCGCATAAACTGAAGAGCGCTAGAGCTAACCTCATAGTGAGTTATCATCATTCTCACGCCTTGAATATTTACCCTCTAACAGCGCCGACACAGGCCTATCATCCTGGGATGATGTTGCATACACCCTTGGAAGTAGTTGGAAAGGAAGGAAATGGGTTAGAATGAGTTAATGGGGGTATTGGGGAAAGGAGATTGGGGGGCAGGAGTGGAATGCGGGGAAGGAGGGATCGGGGGAGGATTGATGGGGGGAGGAAGCAGGTGAGATGAAGCAACGTGCCTTGTCCTATGAGAATCGATGAGGGCTTCCCTGGTCCTCTGGTCATGCTGGACCGTTGCCGCATCCTGTCCTCCGCCCTCAGGTTCCTCCTGTGGATCCTCCCAGGTCCGTCCTTCATCTCCTCCTGATATGTCGCCTCTTCTCCTTAGACAAGGCCTCATGTCCCTCCTCCTCCTTCAGCATTTAGCCCCGCTGCTATGCCAGCTTGTGGAGGGCACAGCAGTCTACCACAAAGCAGGAAACCCTCTGAGGGGTGTACTGCAGTGCACCATCAGAGCGATACAGGCACTGGATCAACATTTTGAGCAGTCCGATGCACCGCTCAATGACAGCACAGTTGGCAACATGAGCCTCATTGTATCAGGTCTCCACTTTGGTCTCTAGCCTCTGCACTGGCGTCATCAGCCAGGACAACCCAAGAGCCAACCCATCATCCTGGGATGGTCCGCGAAGGTGTCTAAGCTCTCTGAGTGACCGAGGATGTAGCTGTCATGTACGTTCACTGGGAATCGTGCGCACGTGAACATGATCCGCACATGAGTTAAACATTCAGGGAGTGTAACCCCTTCCTGTTAATGATAGGCACTCCCTGATGCAACATGTGCACCGTCTATTGCCCCCCGGACATGGGGCATCCAGACATTTTTGTTGATATTTTATGAAGCACTTGTGGGCTGTAGCTTGGAAATGCCACACAAGTCCCGGCCTGAGCCCTGGAATGAACCAGTTTCTTGGAGATTCAGGGCTGCTGTGACCTTCATGGCCACCAGGAGCGGGTGTCCACGTCCTCTACGGGGTGCCACATCTGTGAGGACGTGGCACAGGTGCCTCACTGTCTATTTGTGGAGATGGAGTCTCCTGCGGCACATGCTGTCCGTCATCTCACTGAAAGTCCAAATGATGCCTGTACACCTTGGGCAGTTGCTGACGTCCCCCTCTGGGTCCCTTTTAGGCCTGATGGGCGGCCATCTCTTCAGGGTGCGTGGCAGCTCCCTGCACATGGGGTGCTGCCTCCAGCCTGTGTCGACATTGCTACCTTCGCCAGCATCTGCCTGCCTCGGCTGCCACCAGCAATGAGAAACAGCCACTGCAGGTCTGACCGAATCAGCCATATTGTTATATCTGTAAGGAAGTGGAGAAGGGGAGAGAGCCACAATCAGTTAGAGCTTCCACGCTACATCTCTCAGCGTCTCTCTGAGTGCCATCCACCGAGTCAATTGTGCTGGAAAACCTCGCACTTCACTCTCACTCCCAGCCACGCCAGGAGCCCCTCGACCCCAAACCCCGCATGGTTAAGGGGACCGTACTCAGGTGCCCTACTCTGATCCACACACTGATCTCCAGTCCTGAAACACAGCTCTCCCAGTGTTTGATTAGTGTCTGCTGCCTCTATGGTGCTGATGCTTCCAGAGTTCAGGAAAACTGTTCAGGCTTCTAGGTTTGTCTGAAATGCGATGCAAAAATCATTGTATGAGACATGGCGCGTATGCCCACGAGAAACCTCTGGAGAATATTTTGTGTATGAAACGGTCAACAGTAACAAAGATTTGAAAATCATCTACTTGACATTCCATATATCACACTAACCAGTAAACAACAAGGAAACATCACCGTTCCATATTGGTACCAATGCAAAGCTATATTAGCTCATGTTCACAAAAAAAACACATGGTATCAACCTCGCAGGTTCCTCAACATAAAGGGAGGATAAACCTGAGAATGTCCAGAATTTTATCATAGAAATGATCTGTCGCTCAATGTGTTAATTGTGCCGTGTATCAGTGCCATTCTCCATCCAGGAGCCAGAGCTGTGTAGGCCCTCCCGCAGGACCCAATCTCACCAGAACCAAATCCTGGTATCCACATATTCCACTGGCGCTCAAGGTGTAGTTGGCCATACTTGACATCCAGCGTGTTTGACCCGCAGTGACATGCCAGTTACATGCAGCACTAATCACACCATAGAACATAGAACATTACAGCGCAGTACAGGCCCTTCGGCCCTCTATGTTGCGCCGACCTGTGAAACCCCTCTAAAGCCCATCTACACTATTCCCTTATCGTCCATATGTCTACCCAATGGCCATTTGAATGCGTTTAGTGTTGGTGAGTCCATTACTGTTGCAGGAACAAAAGCAACAAAAGCAACAGCAATCTGCAAGAAGCATTTCTTCAATGGAATCATCAGGTGGCCCATTTGGAACAATGTCGCATATCAGGTCTCGGAGCGTCTTCTTACTTCAAACAGGATTGCCTTCTGTACTCATACGTCCCCCAGAGCACGGTGTTCCAGGACCCAATTATCTTAGGAAAAAATTGTCCTTCTTTCTGGCTCCAGAAAAGGAAGGAAACAGCAGCAGCAGCCTCCATTAGCATGAAGCCACCAGCAGGAGCCAGCAGCAAACACAACCTGCAGCTATGAAGTGCTTTCACAACCAGCAAAGCCAATTCCTCATTAGCAATAGGCTTCAACTGAGAAGCTTGAGGCTGCTCACAGTCAAAGGGAGTTAAAGTGACCTTTAGCACCGATCCATGAACAGGGCTCCATCTTGGAGGAGTTTGGTAGGATAGACAGGCAGCAGCTGTCGTTGCCCCGGGTATGTGTATCAGCAATATTTAAAGATGACTTGAAGGCCTTGCAGCCAAAAAGCTACTCACCTCCTCAGTTCCCCTCAGCAGCCATTGCTCTAGCTTCATGTTTTTAAAAAGGAGTACAACGCCCACGTGATTTTTCACTGAGAAGCCGGTTAATTCCCGGGAGGCCGTTGCATTCGACTTCAATCTCACTAATTAGATGGAAATGAATGGAAATTAGGGTTAATGATACACTTGTTATATTTGGCCGCGATCTGGAACTCGCCAAATGGAGCGGGCGGTTAGATAGCAAACTGGTTCATGCCTAGCGCAAATCTTGATTTTGTCCTTCGCCGCTATTTAATCGGCGCATCCAGTTCTGCAGCGGCCGCAATGCGATGGTTAAATGCTGCCGCAGATTCAAAGTGGAACAGCAGACTTCAGAGGGCTTGAAAGGTTTGTTGCCATTTTAATAGAGTTTGTGAATCAGGAGTTCAGGTAATTGTGGACAGTTTATATCGTAGTCAAGACAAAAGAGTCCTAAAGGGGTTGGTGCAAAATCATGTGCTGTATCCACGGTTAAAAGTGGAGTGCAAGCTGTGTGTAAAAAGTGTCAGTTGGAAAACCTGGACTGGAATGAAGGTATAATTATGAGAGAAGATTTTAAAGTGTGTTTTTGGGAGTGGAGATCAGGAATTTGTGGTTGTATCTACGATAAATCTTAGATGAGTTGATGTTTTTAGCTGAAGTGAAGGTCTTGTAAACAATGGTTTTACAGTAAGCTGTGAGGCTTCTTGTAGTTGAATTTCCAGTAGGTTGGTTCTTATGTGAACTTGAAGGTGGAACAGATTGGGGAGAGTCCTTCTCCCAATTTTACCATATTGATGTTCATTACTTTGGCTGCTTAGTTTTGTTTTATAAATTTAGAGTACCTAATTATTTTTATTTTTTATTTTCCAATTAAGGGGCAATTTAGCCTGGCCAATCCACCTAACCTGCACATCTTTGGGTTGTGGGGGCAAAACCGGGATTTGAACCCGGGTCCTCAGCACCGTAGGCAGCAATGCTAACCACTGTGCCACCATGCTGCCCTTCTTGGCTGCTTAGTTGACTGTGGCTGGTTTGATGGTTTTCTCTGCTTCTGCAAATCCGATTCTTGCTGTTTTTAAAAAACGGGTAACAAACATGACAGACTCAACTGAGTGAACTGTTACAGGTCCAAAGTCACTTTCCAAATAAGATAGTTGGATAGTGTGATCATGCATTCGGTCCAATGACTTACACACCTTCGAGGTTTGAGACTAATGGCCAATGGGCTGCACTTTATGGGGGGGGGGGGGAGTGGGGGGTGCGTGTGAGGAGAGGAGATAAATTATTCGCTCCCCACACCCCCCCACCCCCCCACCCCAGAAAGAAAGCCATTGTGCTTCACTACAGCATACCCTGCAGCAATAATATGCAGTGGCAGGGAAAGATTGGCGGGGTGTTCGGATTCTGCCCCTCATGTACCGGGCAGTTGGATTGGCCAGCAGCTCCAGCTGACCTGGAAGTGCCAAGAACTCCTTTGTGGGCACTGCCGGGATGGGAGATACTCCAAAGAAGGCCCAATCAATCCCGGAATGGGCTAAGTCATTATTGGGCAGGAAAGATTTGGCCAGCTTATGGTGGGGTTGGTGGATCGGGCGGGTAGGAAGAAAGGGGGGGGGGGTGACTAATATCTTATGAGGGTTCCCCTTTATGAGCATTGGGAATTCCCAAAGACAGTATCCTCTATTCATTTCCACCCTTCCAAAAACGGCCTTCGCCTCCCCCCCAACTGCCCACACCAACCGTATTATGGTGTGAGCAGTCTGTTATTGGGGTCAATTGGTTTGTTAACAAGCTTAATTGACCCTTAATTATTTATTTTTGTATGATGGGCATGCTGCCGATTTTGGCGTCTGTCCTCCTGCCATGTTTTGGGGTTGAACTGGAGGATTGGGGGCCTCACGGTAGCATGGTGGTTAGCATCAATGCTTCACAGCTCCAGGGTCCCAGGTTCGATTCCCGGCTGGGTCACTGTCTGTGTGGAGTCTGCACGTCCTCCCTGTGTGTGCGTGGGTTTCCTCCGGGTGCTCCGGTTTCCTCCCACAGTCCAAAGATGTGCGGGTTAGGTGGATTGGCCATGATAAATTGCCCGTAGTGTTCAAGGTTAATGGGGGGATTGTTGGGTTACGGGTATACGGGTTACGTGGGTTTAAGTAGGGTGATCATTGCTCGGCACAACATCGAGGGCCGAAGGGCCTGTTCTGTGCTGTACTGTTCTATGTTCTATGTTCTATGGCAGGAAAGTGGTGAGCTGGACACCTGACCTATTTTATGTGCACCCTTACAGATAAACCCCCAGCGGGAGCACATAAAATCCAGCCCAGTGTCTTTGTATTTGAATGACCCTTTCAATTTGAAATTGCCCTTTTGAATTAGTTTCAGGGAAAAATCATTAAGACATCAGTCTGTAAGATTCCTTTTGTTCCCTCTTGAGACAGGACAGTGTTTCAATCCATAAGAGAAGTCAGGTGATCCTTGGGCAGCCATCTTTCTGCAGCTTTTTGTGGTTTTTTAACAACATAAAATATTGACGGACTTCGTAAAATACTGGAACTTGACAGGACACACTTATTTGAAATGAACTATGGTTCCTAGAATCCAGGATATTATCAAGCAGGCAGTATCTCACCAGCACCAAAATTCAGATGTCTACAATGCATATGGCTTTTTCCGAAATACAAGAAAAACATATTTATCTAATCATTGTGTTTAACAGCGTACCAGAATTCTACCATAATCCCTGTTTAGCTGTGAGCTAAATGTGGAAACCTAACACCAAGATTATTGAAAAGTTTATTACATGCCAACTGTCATTAAATAGATCCAACTGCAGCGTGCTTGTACCATTGAGTCCAAATGCATGTTCTGTAAATTTTAATTTTAGTTTATAGATCCAAAGCAAAGATTAGTGTGATTCAATTATAGATAATTACTATGACATAGGACTTGCGGTTAGAATGACAGTAAACCTGGTTGCTTTCACCGCCATTCCTCTGTGAAATTGACAACAGTGCCTGGCATTCACACAAATGCAGTTAAACATTAAAATATAGCAATGACAGTCAGTGATTTCCAATTCCTCTTCAGGGTATGCTGTTGATGTTCTCACAGATGGAAATTAATGAGAATCACTGACTTGATGTGAACTTTCACTTTAGACACAGTTCTCACTGTAAATCCTTGAAAACTTGTTGAATGCGTCATAATTGGAGTTCTCAAGGCACATCAATGGTCTCTCCCAAGTGTGAACTCACTGGTGTCTCAGCAGACTGGAGGAATGAGCAAATCCCTTCTCACAGTGGAAGGAGGTGAACAGCCTCTCTCCAGCGCAAAATGTTGCAGAACCACCCCTCTGGCCCTGAAAACATAATTTTATTCTTGCTGAACGTCAATTTCTCAATTCCATGTTAAAAATGCCATGGATTTTTAAAATTTAGGATATTTCACCTTCTACCTTAATCCCATGTCAGGGTGGAATATTGTATTGCTCCTGGATGTGTGAGACAAGGTGGGCGGATGGATGTAAATGTGTGGGAGACCAAAAATCAACTTTCTGATGGTTGGTTGAAACTAAACATTTGAATGCAGGTCAAACTTGCTGATGGCAAGCACCATGAAGGTGTTTTGCATGTACCTCTGCATGGTCTGCATGGTAATCACTAACGTCAGTAGCGGGGAAAATTCTCCAATCCATTATCGGGCTGAATGGCCTCCTTCTGCACTGTAAAATGTATGAAATTATCAACGACTTTATAGTGAAGCATTTAGAAAGCAGTGGCAAGATCAGATAGAGTCAGCATGGATATATGAAGGGAAAATCATGCTTGACAAATCTATTGAAATTCTTTGAAGATGCCTCACGGTAGCATGGTGGTTAGCATCAATGCTTCACAGCTCCAGGGTCCCAGGTTCGATTCCCGGCTGGGTCACTGTCTGTGCGGAGTCTGCACGTCCTCCCCGTGTGCGCGTGGGTTTCCTCCGGGTGCTCCGGTTTCCTCCCACAGTCCAAAGATGTGCGGGTTAGGTGGATTGGCCATGATAATTTGCCCGTAGTTTAAGGTTAATGGGGGGATTGTTGGGTTACGGGTATACCGGTTAAGTAGGGTGATCATTGCTCGGCACAACATCGAGGGCCGAAGGGCCTGTTCTGTGCTGTACTGTTCTATGTTCTATGTAATTAGTAGAGTTGACAAGGGGGAACCAGTCGATGTGGTTTATTTGGACTTACAGAAAGTATTTGACAAAGTCCTGTAAGGGATTATCATACAAGATTAAAGGGCATGGGATTGGTGGAAATGTATTGAGGTGGACAGAAAACTGGTTGGCAGAAAGGAAACAAAGAGTAGAAATTGACGGGTCCTTTTCAAATTGGCAGGCAGTAACTAGTGGGGTGCCACAGGGATTGGTGCTGAGACCCCAGCTATTCACAATATATATTAATGATTTGGACGAGGGAACAAAATGCAACATCACAAAGGTTGGGTGGGAGGGTGAACTGTGACGAAGATGCAGGGATCCTGCAGCATCATCTGGACAGGGTGGGTGAGTGGGCAAATCAATGGCAGATGCAGAATAATTTGGATAAGTGTGAGGTTATTCACTTTGGAAGCAAAAACAAGAAGGCAGATTACTACCTGAATGGCTGTAAATTGGGAGAGGGGAGTGTGCAGTGGGACCTGGGTGTCGTTATGCACCATTCGCTGAAGGTAACCATGCAGGTGCAGCAGGCGGTAAACAAGGCAAATGGTATGTTGGCTGTCATTGCGAGAGGTTTCGAGTACAGGTGTTGTTGCAATTATATAGGGTCTTGGTGAGGCCACACCAAGAATACTGTGTGCAGTTTTGGTCCTTTTCTGAGGAAGGATGTTCTTGCTCTCGAGGGAGTGCAGCGAAGGTTTACCAGGCTGATTCCGGGTTTGGCAGGACTGACGTATGAGGAGAGATTGACTAGGTTAGGATTGTTTTCACTGGAGTTCAGACGAATGAGGGGGGAATCTCATAGAGATTTATAAAATTCTATCAGAGCGAGATAGGGTGGATGCAGGGAGGATGTACCCAATGGTGGGTTTGTTCAGAACCAGTGGTCACAGTCTGAGGATTCAGGATAGACCATTTAGGACAGAAATGAGGAGACATTTCTTCACCCAAAGAGTGGTGAGTCTGTGGAATTCATTACCACAGGAAGTATTTTGAATACATTCAAGAGGTGGCTAGTAAAGGCACTTGAGGTGAATGGGATCAAGGGTTATGTGGAGAAAGCAGGATTAGGTTGTTGAGTTGGATGATCAGCCATGATCGTGACGAATGGCGGAGCAGGCTTAAAGAGCCGAATGGCCTCCTCCTGTTACTATCTTCTATGTTTCTATGTTTCTATCACTAGAATTAAGTGCTCCTTTCAAATTGTTATCGGCAAATGAGAAATGCGAGTTTTCAGTATGCAGATATAAAACTGCATATAAGTGACGTGTGTATTAATTATTCCATGATAGGCGATATTTGAGATTGGATGGTGGCAATTAAAAGGCAATGGAAGGGCGGCACGGTGTAGCAGTGGTTAGCACTGCTGCCAACGGCACTGAGGACCCGGGTTCGATCCCTTGCCCCGGTCACTCTGTGTGGAGTTTGCACATTCTCCCCGTGACTGCGTGGGTTTCACCCCCACAACCCAAACATGTGCATGGTAAGTGGATTGGCCATGCTAAATTGTCCCTTAATTGGAAAAAATAATTGGGTAATCTAAATTATTATTTTTTTTAAGTCAATGGGACAGGGCTATCTAAGGCAGGGAGGGAAGGAGGCAGCAGTCTAAGTGGCAGGGGACAGAGCTGTTTGAAGAAGGGAAGGAGAGAGAGGGATAGAAGAAAGGCAGAAGGGGAAGGTAAGGGTACAGGGACGTGCAGTAGAGGGAAGGGCCTCGTGCCATGGGTGTGGTCATGTTGTCTGGAAGGGCTGGTCAAGGATAAATGGTCCTACAGGATAGGGTTTTTCAGTCAATGCCGGTATTGTGGGTTAAATGAAGGTACTGGGCAGTGGAGAGATTGTCCAGTGGGAAGGGTTAGTGGGTTGCTGTAGGATGACAAGTCCAGCGTCATTTGGGTGTAGGATGATATCATGGTGGGGGTGGGAGGTCATGTAAATGAACAAAATAGGTGGTGCAGATAAAGAGTGAGGTAGGTCAGCATGGGGACAGTAACAGATGTAAGCTCTGGGGAGAGAGAAGTGGAGGCTGATGGTTATTGAGGCAAGGTAACTGTAAGAGGTTCAAGAGTGACAGAGGGGAGATAAATGGCTATGTCCAGTGGTCAAGGGTAATGGGGGAACCTGTGATGGAGCAGATCTGAAATGTGATGCACACCGTTTCTTAAAGCTGTCCTTGGAAACATGGTTGCTTTGAAAGTGCGATCCTTCAAATTGGGAAAAGAGTCATTTTGGGTGGGTGGAGTAAGCATAACTGGCCAAGTAATGGTACCACCCGACTAATGAGTTAAATGTAGGAAAACCGGGATCAGCTATATTCTTACTGTATGGTCAACCTCTAAACACATTAGCATTCTGATTGATCCACGGATCTCATTCAGCCAAGATTTCAGCAAGGTCAGCAGAGGGAGGAGAGGATTGGCCAAAGGGCAGTTCCTGTTGACTGATGTGGAGAGGGAGTTAGGTGGCAGCCCCATGATCTCTTGTGGGGGAGAGAGGGAGGAACCATGCAGGGAACCTCAATGTTGGAAGATTGTAACTTTAATATTAGGACTATTCTAAGTAAGACTGATGAGTCAAGGATATAGTTGATCATACATTGGTTTTAATACATTTAACTCATGATTATTAGGGTGTTCCTTTACTTGGGATTGACACGTGGAACTGTGATATCATTGCCATCACAGAGGTGTGGTTGAATGAGGGACAGGACTGGCAATTCAACGTTCCAGGGTATAGGATCTTCAGACGAGACGGGGGAGGGTGTAAAAGAGAAGGTGGTGTTGCATTATTAATGAAGGAGTCAGTTACTGTAGTAAGGAGGGACGATATCTTGGAAGGGTCTTCAAATCAGGTTTTATGGCTGGAGGTTAGGAATAGAAAGGGGACAGTCACAGTGCTGGGAATGTATAGTAGGCCACAAAACAGTCAGTGGGCAACAGAGGACCAGATATATAGACAATTCACTGGGATGTACAAACATAACATTAATAAGGTGATTTTATCAGGGGGATTTCAACTTCCCCAACATTAATTGGGATAGTCACAGTATAAAGGGTTTAGAGGGGCCAGTTCTCTTGAAAATGTATTCAGGAGCGCTTTAGAGCAGCGGCTGATTTAGCACAGTGGCCTAAACAGCTGGCTTGTAATGCAGAACAAGGTCAGCAGCGCAGGTTCAATTCCCATACCAGCCTCCCTGAACAGGTGCCGGAATGTGGCGACTAGGGCTTTTCACAGTAACTTCATTGAAGCCTACTTGTGACAATAAACGATTATTATTATATCAATATGTAGAAGGTCCGACAAAGGGCATTACAATGCTGAATCTAACTCTGGGGAATGAGGGAGCAAAGCCAGACAGGTGTGTGAAGTGGCAGTGGGGGGAGCATTTTAGTGATAGCAACTGCAACACAGTATAATTTAAGTTTTTTATGGAAAAGGTAAAAGATGGTTTGCAAAAAACTGTTTTGGATTGGGGTGTTGCTCGTTCTGGGTGAGTGTGCTTAACACTCAATTTGGCTCTGTTTCGTTCCTTAGCTTTGGAGTCGCCAGGTATCGTTAAGATACCGCCACAAGTTTCAAGTTCAAGTTCAAAGCAATAAATCCATACACCAGTTAGTAAGTTCAAACAAGACACGTTTATTATATAACAGTAATCTACTAATCATGCATATAAAACTATAAAACTAGGCTAATCCTACCACTAATAGGCCAAATACTTATCTGGATAAGGGGACTGCCAGATCAGGGAACAACGGCTTCTAGCTTGTCCTGGTCCGCAGGCTTCCAATAGTTATGGACTAAAGGGGGTCAGGAGTGTCTACTCTCGTAGCGTGCATTGTGACACTTACTTGCTGGCGGCTGCTCTCCAGACCTCTCCTCCTCAAGGTTCTTCTGTTGCAACGGTGTTCTGCTGGGAGGGCTGGCTGGTCAAGGAGAGGCTGGCAGAGAGAGAGAGAGCTGGCGTCGGTGTCTCTGTTTTATACCTCTCTCAGGGTCTGGGCTGACCCTCTATTCACTCGCAATCGATTGGGTCTCTTCCCAATCGATTGATTTGAATTCCCCAATAACGGGGCAGTTCCTCGATCCCTGGGCGGTTCATGGGACTTATTGTTTTGGACGTCTTTGGCGCTGAAAATTCTGGCCTTCCATTTAATGTATCGATTTGTGTTAACTTGTTTCCATTGTACCTGGGGATCGCCCGGTATCGCCTCATTAGTATGCTAATTTGTTTTCTTTCACATTGCTGTCTGGTTTCTGCAGCATTCAGAACTGGTTTCTGTAGTAGCCAGAATACACAAGCGCTTTGCAAGCTGCTTGCTTTTGCAACATGTCCATTTTCCTTGCATTCCTTGCAATCTTCCATTTTGTGTTGGGCAGTGGAAAAGGTAAAAGATGGTTTGCAAAAAACGGTTTTGGATTGGGGGAAGGCAAATTTTATTAGAATTCGGCAGGATCTGACCAAAGTAGACTGGGACCAGCTTCTTGTGAGAAAATGTACAGCAGTGTAATGGGTGGTGTTGAAAAAAGAAATGGACTGAG
Organism: Scyliorhinus canicula; assembly: GCF_902713615.1. Classification (NCBI taxonomy): domain Eukaryota; kingdom Metazoa; phylum Chordata; class Chondrichthyes; order Carcharhiniformes; family Scyliorhinidae; genus Scyliorhinus; species Scyliorhinus canicula. Next base: position 122,417,941 of record NC_052158.1, read on the forward strand.
TACAAGCCCAAAATGTGCACTGAGGATGAAATCTGGGAGCAAAAAGCCCAGAGAACTCTGGATTTCTAGGAATATTCATAGAACATAGAACAGTACAGCACAGAACAGGCCCTTTGGCCCTCGATGTTGTGCCGAGCAATGATCACCCTACTTAAACCCACGTAACCCGTATACCCGTAACCCAACAATCCCCCCATTAACCTTACACTACGGGCAATTTAGCATGGCCAATCCACCTAACCCGCACATCTTTGGACTGTGGGAGGAAACCGGAGCACCCGGAGGAAACCCACGCACACACGGGGAGGACGTGCAGACTCCACACAAACGGTGACCCAGCCGGGAATCGAACCTGGGACCCTGGAGCTGTGAAGCATTGATGCTAACCACCATGCTACCGTGAGGCCCCAAGGACTGGATAAGAAAGAAAAGCGAGGCTTTTAGCAGGTACAAAGGAGGCAAATCAGTGGAGTCCTTAGCAGAGTATAGAAAGTGCAGATGGCAACTTAACAAAGCAATTAGGAAAGCAACGAAGAGACATAAAAAAGCATGAAAAAGGGAGAATCACAAGATAATCTATAAGAATATTAAGGGGAAGAGGATAACCAGGGAAACGGTAGGGCCCATTAGCCAAGGGGACAATCTGTGTCTGGAGCCAGATGATATTGGTCGGATGTTAAACAATTACTTAATGTCTGCCTTTACTCAGGAGAAGGAAGATGTAGGTACAGAATTGGGGAAGATGGACTCTGAGGGTCTTGAACAGCTTGACATGGGGAGGGAGGAGGTATTGAAGGTTTTGGTGACTTAAAAGTGGACAAATCCACAGGATTGGAGGACAGCTAATGTAGTTCCACTTTTCAAACAGAGTGGTAGAGATAAACCAGGGAATTATAGACCAGTAAGTCTGACATCAGTGGTAGGGAAACTATTGGACTTTGAAATAGGGAATTAATCTCCATTTAGAGAGGCAAGGTTTGATCAGGGATAGTTATCATGGATTGGATTTGTTTATTGTCACGTTTACCAAGGTACAGTGAAAAGTATTTTTCTGCTTGCATCTCAAACCGATCATTTAGTACATGAAAAGAAAATACATAATAGGGCAATGCAAGGTACACAGTATAAATACATAAACACCGGTATCGGGTGAAGCATAGAGGAGTGTAGTATTAATCAGATCAGTCCATAAGAGGGTTATTTAGGAATCTGGTAACAGCGGGGACAAAGCTGTTTTTGAATCTGATTGTGCGTGTTCTCAGACTTTTGTATCTCCTGCCCGATGGAAGAATTTGGGAGAGTGAGTAAGCCGGGTGGGAGAGGTCTTTGATTATGTTGCTCGCTTTCCCCAGGCAGCGGGAGGTGCAGATGGAGTCAATGGATGAGAGGCTTGTTCGTGTGATGGACTGGGTGGTGTTCACGACTCTCTGAAGTTTCTTGCGGTCTTAAGCCGAGCAGTTGCCATACTGGAATGTGAAGCAGCCAGATAGGTTGCTTTTGATAAGAGTCAATGTGGAAATGCCGAATTTCTTTGGTTTCCTGTGGATGTATAGGCGCTGTTTTGCTTTCTTGGTAGTAGCGTTGACGTGGGTGGACCAGGGCAGATTGTTGGTGATGTGCAGACCTAGGAATTTGAAGCTGTCAACCATCTCCACCTCGGCCCCGTTGATGCTGATGGGGTGTATACAGTACTTTGCTTCCTGAAGTCAATGACCAGCTCTTTAGTTTTGTTGGCATTGAGAGAGAGATTTTTATCATTCCACCACTCTATTAGGTTCTCTACTTCCCTTCTGTATGCTGACTCCTCGTTGTTCGAGATCCAACCCACTATGGTCGTGTCGTCAGCAAACCTGTAGATGGAGTTACAGCCAAATTTTGCCACGCAGTCATGCGTGTATAGGGAGTACAGTAGGGGGCTAAGTATGTAGCTTTGCAGGGCCACGGTATTGAGGACTATCGTGGAGGAGTTGGTGTCATTTATTCTTTCTGATTGTGGTCTATGGGTTAGAAAGTCGAAGATCCAGTCACAGAGTGAGGAGCCAAATCCCAAGTTTTGGAGCTTTGACATGAGCTTGGTTGGGATTATGGTGTTGAAGGCGGAGCTGTAGACAATAAATATGTGTCTGATGTAAGAGTCCTTGTTGTCAAGATGCTCCAGGAATAGGGCCAGGGAAATGGCGTCTGCTGTGGACCGGTTGTAGCGGGAAGCAAATTGCAGTGGATCAAGGCATCCTGGGAGTATGGAGTTGATATGCCTCATGACCAACCTCTTGAAGCACCTCATTACAATCAATGTCAGGGCCACCGGACGGTAGTCATTGAGGCACGTTGCCTGGTCCTTCTGTGGCACCGGTATGGTGGTGGTCTTTTTGAAGCAGGTGGGGACCTCGGAACTCAATAGGGAGAGGTTGAAGGTGTCTACGAACGCATCTGCCAGCTGGTCCATGCAGGCTCTGAGTGCACTACCAGGGACCCCATCCGGATCCGTCGCCTTCCGAGGATACACTTTCAGGAAGGCCGATCTGACTTCGGAAGCTGTGATGGTGGGTATGGGTGAGTTATGGGCTGCTGGGGCAGTCGTCAGCATTTTGGTGGTTTCCTGCTCGAACCAAGCATGGAATGCATTGAGTTCATCGGGGAGGGGTGTGTTGCTGCCGGAGATACTGCTCGGTTTCGCTTTGCAGCCAGTTATGCTGTTTAGGCCTAGCCACAACCGACGAGAGTCTGTAATGTTAGTCTGTGACTCTAGCTTGGTCTGATATTGTCTCTTGGCATCCAGGATGGCTTTGCGGAGGTCATACTTGAATTTCTTGTGTAAGTCAGGGTCGCCTGCTTGAACGCCTCAGGCCAGGCCTTCAGCAGGGAGTCAATCTCCCAATTAAGCCATGGTTTCCAGTTGGGGAACGTACATACTACTTTCTTTGGCATGCAGACGTCCACATATTTGGGCCAACAACGATATGGAGCTAGATTGAAAGTGTCTGAATTGCTTCTAGATTCTCAGGGTGGAAAGAACCATCATATTCTAAGAAAATCTCACAGGAGAGAACGGAAGCGAGGTAGTTACTAAGGCACTCAAACTAGAGCCCCTACAAGAAATTGCCTCCATTTGCCTTATGGTCATGCCCGCCCAAATAAAAGAGGACACCAACTTGTTAACTCTAACAAAAAAGGATTTAGGAATAAAAGTGGGAAAACACTGAAAAATAAATAAAAACGTCCGGAGGGCATTCATTTTAATAGTCCTGCCCGCCAAAGACATGAGGAGGTTATCCCACTTCTGCAAGTCAGATTTGACTCCACTCACCAGACTAGCATAATTAGCATAATTACATTAATGACACAAGGCCCAATCGTGGCCACCCAGATGCCGAGATAACGAAAGCAAGATCTGGCAAGGTGAAAAGGCAACATCCCCAGATCGGCTCCCCTCCCTGGGCGGTTGACCAGGAAGTATTCAGTATTATCCATATTCAACTTACACCCAGAAAAGGAGCCAAAACTCCGAAGTAGTTTCATTATCTCACCCATAGTGGAGACTGAGTCTATAATGTAAAGGAGCAGATCATCTGCATACAAGAAAACCCTATGTTCCCTCTCTCCGATCGGAAGATCTCAACATTATGACCAATGGGTCAATGGTGAAAGCAAATAAAAGCGGAATCAGTGGACATCCCTGCTTCATTCACTGTTCAATATAAAATACCCCGAGCTCAAGGCATTCATGCAGAGACTGGTCACGGAGGCTCTATACAGTAACCAAACCCAAGATATGAACTTTTGCCCCAAACCAAACCTCGCAAGGATCTCGCAAAGACATCGCCACTCCACCCTATCAAACGCTTTATTGGCATTCACGGATATAATCACCTCTGGTTTGTGCACAGGCGAGGGGGAAATAACAATATTTAACAGCCAATGCATATTGGCCGACAATTGCCAACCTTTAACGAAGCCTGTCTGGTTTTACGTGATCGTCTCTTGGAGGCAGGGCTCCAGTTGCAGTGCCAACGCCTTAGCGAGTAATTTAGCGTCCGCATACAAAAGCAATATGGATTGGTATGACCTGCATTCAGTAGGGTCCTTGTCCCTCTTCAGGATCAGAGAAATCAAAGCCTGTGGAAGTGTAATGGGTAATGAACCCTGGGACAAGCAATCATTGAATGTGTTCAATATTAATGGAATCAACTGACCCGCAAAAGACTTGTAAAACTCAATGGGGGAATCCATCAGGGCGGGTTCTTTTCCCATCTGCATTAACCCAATACCTGTAAGAATTTCCTCAGAACTCAATGGGGATTCCAACCCCTCCTGCTTCTTTCTCTCAATGGGAAGGACAACCCATCTAAAAGCTCCACCATAATCCTATTATCCTCCGGATCTATAAAGATTCCTGTAGAATGGTTTGAAAGCCGCATTGACTTTAGGCGGGACGGAACCTAAAATGCCATCAAGTCCCTAATCTATACAATCTCTCAGGAAGCCTGCTGCCGCCTCAGCTGATGAGGTAAAAGGTGACTGGCATTCCCCCCATATTCATAAAATACCCCTTTGAGCGCCACAGCTGGCAACAATTAACATTCCATCTGCAGCTTTTTCCTGCTCACAAGCAACCCCATGTAGGGTCATGCGAGTACTAATGACTCACCTCAAGGCTGGAGTCCACCAGCCTCTGCCACCCCACCTCACAGTGCGTCCATATGTGCTTTACAGAAAATTATCTCCCCTCTAATAACACCTTAAGGGCTTCCCAGAGCATTGAAGGTTAGATGAATTCCCTCTTATTCAACTTGATATATTCCTCAATGGCGGAGGATATACATTCACAAAATCCTTTGTCAGCTAACAATGGCATATCTATCAGATCTGCCCCTCCAGATCTGCCCCCCATCTGCTCCATAAAAGCCAGTGCCTTTTTCCACCCCCAATGGAGCCAGCAACCTGGGCCTAGATCATACCAACTTCAGATTTAAAACACAGTTTAAGATTAGCTGATGCGAGTCCAAGGCAGGAATGAAGGCCAACAACCTTCTAATAAACACCGTATCATTGGTACATTGATCAAAACCATTAATGTGCCTGGCAAAGACCCACTGACTATCACATATCTGGCACTAGAATCCACCATGATCTTGGCGGCCGGAAATGGAACTAGTTTATTAATCGTAATCACCATTCCTCGGGTCCTAGCGTCAAGCCCGAATGAAATACTTGGCTCACCCACCCCTTCCACAACCTGGTCTGGTACCTTACCTGCAAATGAGTCTCTTGCAAAAACACCACATCAGCACTCAAGCTTTTCAGATGAGCAAGGACCCTAGATCTTTCACTGGGCCACCCAACCCCCTTACATTCCAGTGACCATCCGAATTGAGGGGCTCCCAACCCCCTTGACCTGGAGTCAGCTATTTCCACCAAAAGGGGTTATCCAACAACTACTTGGAGAGGACAGGCACAAGGCCCACTTAAGATGGCCGCTAAACGCATGAGCAAAATAAATCAAAGAGAAATCCACGGTCACCGTCCGCAAACTAAGTCTTCCCCCCCAGCTCCCTTCTCCCATCTCCCCTCAAACAATACCACTCAAATATACATAATGATAAAAAAACGAACAAACCCCCTCCCAACGAACCCTAACCCCAAACAAAATGAAACCACTAAGCTCATTATCCCAAACCAAATTAGTATAATGAGCTGCAGCTACCCCCACCACTTCACTCCTGTTAGCTAGCTAACTCTTCTACTAGTAGGGCGGCCCCCACCCAGGGTGAAAGAGAGAAAAAACTATTTCCCAAACCGAAGACACAAAGTTGAACAAAACCTCTTCAAACATCATATTCCAACCGAGAAATATATATTCCCCATAACAACCATAGTATAAAGAACAACATCATTCATAACATTAAGTCCCCACCAACATATGAAACAACCATCCCACTCAAGTACAAAGGACATACAAACATGTATGTACAAGGAACCCCAACACCTCTCCACACCCACCCCAAACAACCAAAAACCTTGCAAAAACACGATCAACTCAAACTGAGCCCATATTTTTCACAAAGGCATCTGCATCCTCCGGCGCATCGAAATAATAGTCCTTCTTCTCTAAAGTCAGTCGGAGCCATGCATGGGACACCATCCCAAACCGAACTACACTCTTATACAGGGTGACTTTGGCCTTGTTAAACACGCCCACATCTTTACCAGCTCATAAAGCCTGATGACATGACCTTCCCATTTATAGTCCCGATGCACCTTAACCCATTTCAGTACCTGTTCCTTCTCCTGGAAGCTGTGGAACTGTATAATAATAATAATATTTTTTATTGTCACAGGTAGGCTTACATTAACACTCCAATGAAGTTACTGTGAAAAGCCCCTAGTCGCCACATTCCGGCGCCTGTTCGGGTTGACGCCGAATCAGCAGCTCGAGCGGTGTGGGTCGCTCCAGTGCCCTGCTGGCACCCTGTAGGGACCACAATTGCTGATCCTGCGGCAGGGTTTACACCGTCGAGTAACGCGACGGCATTTCCGATGGCCCCAACACTTAGCCTCAGGGTCACAGAATCCCACCCTTGGTGATATAAGTTACCATGGCATTGAACAGTTTGTGCCAATGTGCCTTTGCTGGGCTGTATGGGGGATATGTATGGAATATCACAATCTGCCCATCCCAAATGCATCAGGGAAATCACCAATGTTCTGTTCTGAAGTAAAAAATAGTTTGTTAGATTCACATTAGGCCCAGAAAGCCAGGCAGCTAGAGCTGTGGAATTCATCGTCCCCTTGCTGGTTTTCCTCAGGTGCGAGGGACAGTTGACAGCACACATGTGATGTTGAGTCCTCCCTAGGATCAGCCAGCAACCTTCATAAACAGAATGGATTTTCACTCGCAGAATGTACAGCTGGTCTGTGATTACCAGAAACAACTCCTTCAGGTGTGTGCTTGCTACCCAGGAAGCTTTTACCCCCTCATACATCCTCACTCACTGCCAGGTGTCACAACGGCTCATCAACGGCAAGGATGGCTCCTTGGTGGTGGGGGATACCCACCAAAGAGCTGGCTAATGATGCCAGTGCGGAGCCCCGCAAAGTGCAGCAGAGGAGAGGGACATAGTCACCCCTGGAAGCCTCGTCAAGGCAACAATAGTGCAGACTATTGTCCTGCTAATGGTGAGGTTCTGCTTTATGGATGACTGAGGGACTTGCAGAATTGCAGTAGTCACCAGAAAGAGTGTCCAGGATTGTTGTGGTCTGCTGTGCCCTGCACAACCTCACTCAGCCAAGGCGGGAGGAAGTTATAGAGTGGGAGATGGAAGAGCCAGATGTCGGACGAGGAGAAAGGGGATGCTGCTGATGGGGCAGTGGCTAGGGATGCAGCAGCAGATATCATGATGAGATGGTGTCAGGCCATGACAATCTAATTACCACCAGATTCAAGGCCAAATGAAGGACCACAACATCTCTACACCACTATAGGTTATCAAATTCTGGTGGCTGGGAGCCCAGGGTCCTCTCGTGGGTGCAGACTTCTTTGTTACATTGTACTGTTGTTTTGGTAGCTGCATTGAAGTTGACATTTTCACCTGAACACTGCTGGATTTTGTGTACCTGGATCTGAAATAAGACAGCTCACTGGTGCTTGATCTGCTGCACAGACTAAATCTTATCTGTATTACACTGTACATTCCAGCCACCTCTGACATCCGCAAGGTAAAATGTTGCAGGCCCTTGGCATAAGCAAGCCTGTATGCATGCTATTAAGGATGTCATAAGCAGGTGTAATTCGACAGGGAGTCACGCATGTCTCATTGACACAGTCTCCAAATCAGGACAGCTGCCTCAGAGGGCTGATAATCGGGTGTATGCTCACTGCTAGCATTGCTAGCTGCATTCCAAGCCCCCAACTTCACAAATGACGCCCAAACTTTGACCCGACAGACGTCAGGATATTCAGAGATGCCACTACTGACCATGTGACACGACAAATGAAGTATCCAGAGGCCCTCACAATCCGAAACTGAGCGGGAGCAAAGTACAACGCCCTTAAATACATGTAACCATTATAGCAACTAGCAACATAATGGAAATTCAGCATACATGGATAAAGTGCAATGAAACATATCTTTACAATTCTATTTGAAGCCACCCACGATGCCGGGAAACCCGTAGGCAGGTGTGCGTTGCCAGCATGACCAGAGAATCCCACCCTCAGCAAATGGCTGGAGAATCCCGGCTGACATGTGAACATACAAACATGCATATTAGGAGCATGGGTAGGCCATTTGGCCTCTTGAGCCTGTCCTGCCATTTGATAGCATTACCTATATTAGCCCAGTGGGACGTACGGTAGCACAGTGGGTAGCACTGTTGGTTCACAGCTCCAAGGCCCCAGGTTCGTTTCTCGGCTTGGGTCTCTGTCTGTGTGGAGTCTGAACGTTTTCCCTGTGTCTGTGTGGGTTTCCTCCGGGTGCTCTAGTTTCCTCGCAAAAGTCCCGAAAGACGTGCTGTTAGCTAATTTGGACATTCTGAATTCTCCCTCAGTGTACCCGAACAGGCGCCGGAATGTGGCGACTAAGGGATTTTCACAGTAACTTCATTGCAGTGTTAATGTAAGCCTACTTGTGACAATAAAGATTATTATTGTTATTATAACTCAAAATTACTTAAATGGTTGCAAAGTAATTTGGGACATCATGAAAGATGCTGTATAAATACAGGTAGTCTTTCTTTCATTACACTTACACGATGTAGACAAACTAACTGCAGCAATGGCGAAATTAGAGACCCAAAACTGACTCTCTAAGGATAATTAATCAGTGTAATCAACTGTTGTCAGCAACGTGACTACAAAGTAATCACTACATTTACAAAACAATTCAACTATGTAGCTAAAGGGCAGCACGGTGGCCTAGTGGTTAGCACAACCGCCTCACGGCGCTGAGGTCCCAGGTTCGATCCCGGCTCTGGGTCACTGTCCGTGTGGAGTTTGCACGTTCTCCCCGTGTCTGCGTGGGTTTCGCCCCCACAACCCAAAAATGTGCAGAGTAGGTGGATTGGCCATGCTAAATTGCCCCTTAATTGGAAAAAATAATTGGGTAATCTAAAAATTTTTTTTAAAACTATGTAGCTAATACAACCTTACCATTCTGACTTCTCTGGTACAATCCCACAATATACCATAAATTACAGGCGGGATTCTGTGATCCTGAGGCTAAGTGTTGACGTCATCAGAAACGCCGTCGAGTTTCTCAGGCCTCAGGATCAGCAATTGTGGTCCCTACAGGGGGCCAGCACGGCACTGGAGCGATCCACGCCGCTCCAGCTGTTGATCCTGGTGTGAACTGGGCGCTGCGGGGTCCGCGCATGCGCAGTGGCACCGGCGGCAACGCGCGCATGCGCAGTGACTCCCTTCGTCGCACCGGCATCTGTAGCCCTGTGCCATGTTGCGGAGAATCGCGTGCCGGCGTGGGGCGGCATGGCCGATTCGCGCTGGTCGCAGGGAATCTCCGGCCCAGCCCCGAACTGAGAGAATCCCACCCCCCATCTTCCCCTTTTATGCTAATTATAATATGCCTAGGACTTGCCAATCAGACATCTGCCAGTAGCTCAGGAATATTATAGATTGAATTGTTGATCTAAATTTTTCAAAGAACGATATATGGTACAAAAATTCAGTATGGCCTTAACTCAAGAACTGGCTTGTTTCCTCTTTCCCCAGAAGCTGTTTTCTGGTTTCCACTTTCTTTTGTTATTTTTGACTTTGCCATTGCATTCTTTGTCCAATGATGATTAATGGGCCGATGCCTTTAATGCGGACTTTGCCTTTAATTCGAGTAAGAACCTGTGTTGCTTCACACTGAAGATTGACCTGTGACCCTAAAGAAAAGCAGTCTGCATGAAGCTGTCTGTAATTCCAGCCAGCAGATTCTAGCACGATTTGGCTGACATCAGTGGTGACTCAGGGTGATGGACGTGGCTGATGACCAATGAACTGGCTCAAAAAGGCGAGGCTTTTCCGACACCCAGTGGTGATTGGTTCTGACTTCTCTAGAATGTTCTCCGGAGCCATTTTTACTTCAGTTTGAATTCTGGCAGCAGAGGTGAAAGAGCCAGCTGAACGCTCTCTGGAAAAACATGGTTAAGCTTCTGCATGAAAAGATCTGGCCCAACCTTTTCTCTCCAATGAACCCTTGAATGTTTGATTCCTGAAAACAGGGCCTGGAGGAGAACCCACAGGCGGAGGGTAAAGTCTGGGGAAACAGAGTTTCTGTCACTCCAGGAAAGGGGTGAATTCAGTCTTTTTAAAAAACTGCAGGGAAGCCAGTGTGGACTGCAAAATGAGAGAATTTGAACCTTGCTCATACTGAGAAGAAGGTGCACTGAAGAAATAGTCAACTGAAGCAAGGACTTTTATCTTTTTCCATTGTACCTTATTATTTTCACCCCTTTCTATCCCTCTGTGTGTGTCTGCCTTGTATTGGCAAAGGGTGGGGGAGGGGGTGAATAGGTTAGCTCACCATTTATCTGTTAAAATCACTGCATATTTCATCTTTATTTCTGTGTACCTGTAAATCAAGGGCTAACGGTTTTTAAAATTTTATACAAGTGTTGCTATATTTACTCGCTATAAATATGGCAGTCAATCAAGTTGCCCTTCTTTTGTCTAGATATTGATATTATATTGCTTTCAGAGTCGCCAGGTATCAAATGATACCATCACAAGGTTCAACTGGATATCGATCAAAAACCCAACAACCAGTTAGTTAGTTCAATTTCAATAGTACTTTATTTACACACAAGATTAACTTATACATTCAACATAAATACTAGGAGCTAAACTACACCTAACAACTATGACAACCTGTACTTAACGTCAGGCACCTGGCTTAGGTCAGAGGAACAGTGGCCTTTGTTTGAATCTGGATCTCCTGGGTCTGGAGAAGTAACTGCGGTTCAGCTAGGCTCATCCGTCTGGTAGCGAGCGTTGAACTTGGACTTTCTTCTGGTTGTGGTGCTGCAGTTGGAGATGGACATTGCTGGAGCGCCAGGTCCAAAAGAGATCGAACACATGGCAGTTATCTCTCTTTATCCTTGAGGGGTTTCACGCTCTTTTCGGCGGTCCTTAGGTTTGGACCCAATTAATTGGGCAGTTCTCAATCACTGCCTTTGATCTGAGCCAATAAAGGGGCGGGTGCCTTGATGGCTGGGCGTGTCCTAAGCGGTCATTGACCTTGCTGTTTATGCTTCTTGAATAAAGGGAGCGGCGCCGATGTGTCTGGAATGTATCGGTTACCTGAGTATCAGTCCTTTGTCTTACGGAGATGGGTCATTAAAATGTTAATTGGCTGGGGGTTTCGATGCTGTCTAGATTATCTGCTCACAAATATACATTCAGGCTCTGTGCCTGCCTGAATCTTACATTGGCCACATTTACCTTTAGGCTTTGTGAACGCCCATGTTTCTTGTTGTAAGTGGCCATCCCAGATGGCTACACAAATTAATTCACTTGTGTTGGTATTCTGGCATCTGTGGGGTTGGAATTGACCGCACACTAGCTCAGGGTGTAATAACAACACTGTGAACTTATTTCCTATCTGTTGTGAACCTAGGATGGTGTAAAGATTTGTCAATCATCCATTAAGCAATCCTGTAATGATAAATAGCAATTTCATGAAACATGTGATAGAGTCAACAAGCTGTTTTGAATCACTCCTGTTTTTTTAGTTCATATATAAACATAGGATGTCCTCAGAATTGTGCCTATTTATTTTAGGGCACAATGAAAACTTAGGCTGTTATTTATATGCTGATTTAAATCAAGAAGGGAATTTTGAGAAGTGTATGGTTGATGAGACCATCAATTCATGCGACACGTGGTTAGAAGCGAACAGTGGTTTTAATCGTCTTACAACAGAGCCTGCCTGTGACGAGATGAACTCTAGATGAACTGGCAGGCAGGCTCACAACAGCAACCTTTATACTTCCGGTTAGAGGGAGGAGCCATGGGTGGAGCCATGGGCGGAGCCAAGGGTGGAGCCCAGTACAAGCTCCTCATCTCCCCCTATGGGTAGAGCCGCGCAACTACACATGATCTAGTACAAGGTACAGGCTCAACACATGTTGTACAATACAGTGTGGATTATTAGTGTTTATAATTCACCACAATGGTATTTGATTTTGTGGTACTAAACCTTAAAAGTAATCTCCAACCACAGTTCCTCAACACTGTTTAGAACCCCCTCCACAATCCCACCAACCCACATGGGATAAAGCGCCTGGGTGGCAGTCTTCCTCCATTTGGGTGACCAATGGCACCTATCTGACCCCTTGAGAAGAAGGGACATCATGGTACCTGTCCCCCTCTTGCCAAGCCACTGCTACACTGCACCAATGGCTAGAGAGATGGAGTGCGGGCATAGCGCATACCTAACCATTGAGAATTCGACAGGACCTGGGTCTGCTAGCAGGCTGCCACTCTTTCCATAGAAGCAGCCGAGCGCTCCCATGCTGGGAAGGCATGACATTGACAGAAAATTGGGCAGACTCCTCCAGCCTTCACTATGGTCTGTGCATGGCATCCGGCATCGCTGCCAGATGTCCCCCTGTCTGTCTCTCTGGGCGATTCACCGGAAAGATTTCTCAGTATGATAGCAAGCGGGAACTGCCGCGAGCAACCGGCGCTCGGCCCAGCAACGGCGGCACCGCAATTCAACGTTAATTGGTCCACTTAAGGAGCCCCAAGGGCTTCAGACCACAAATCATGGCTCGCCAGCCGATTCGCCGGGACTGCGCTAGCCAGCCCCCTGCTAACAACAGCCGACCCCAGCCAGTTCGCAGCTATGGCGCTGAGATGACCGACTCCAAGGTTTGGAGACACTGGCCTCGGGAGGCTCTTAGGTGTGGTCGAAGCCAGGAGGGATTTCCTGTTCCCTCAAGGATCCAAGAGGTTGAGTCACAGGGCAGCCAGTGCCACCTAGGGTGAAGTGGCAGCGGCTGTCAGCTCAGGCAGTGAGGCCAGGAGGATAGGAAGGTGCCAAATGAAGGTCACGATCTGTGCAGGGCCGCATGTGTGAGTTGACACCGGACCTCCCCCCCACCACTCCCTGCCCCAGAACCTTCCCATTCCCAAGTGAACCACACCCCCAAACCTTCCTTCCCACCCCACAACGGTTAACCACATGTGCGACTAAAGATGCCCTCTCTGTATCCCCGCAGGAGAAGGTGTCACAGAAACATCAAAAGGGCAGTGGCATTCTGGATATCCCCATAGCATTCAAGTAACGGGCCCTGGAGGTTACGGCGGTGGCCCAGGACAGAGCGGTCATCAAAGCAGAGGTCGGTGGGGGCAGTACGGTGGTGCAGTCTCACGGCACTGAGGCCCAGGTTCAATCCCGGCTCTGCGTCACTGTCCGTGTGGAGTTTGTACATTCACCCCGTGTTTGCGTGGGTTTCGCCCCCACAACCCAAAGATGTGCAGGTTAGGTGGATTGGCCCCTTAATTGGGAAAAAATGAATTGGGTACTCTAAATTTAAAAAAAAAACAAGAAAAAAAAAGCAGAGGTCGGCACACACCGCAGAGGTGAGAATACACCGGGCCCCACCCAGATGGACTGTCACATGTGAGTTATTATTGCCATACAGACTGACAGCAGGACCTCCAGCCGATGGTGCCCACCCATCTGGGGTTGTCCTCCCCCCCCCCCTACCACCCCCACCCACCTCCCATGAGAACACATCGGAGGAGAGTTCCGAGAATGCCACCATAGATGCGTCACAGCTGTCAACCCCACTCTCCACCAGTGTAAAGACACCCACCTCTGTAGGCAAACATAGTGGTCAGGCTTCTGGGGAACATTCTGGTGAGAACCTCACAGTTGTAGATGCACGTCAGGTGGAGGCAGTCGGAGGTCTGCTGGATCCCAGGACCCAGCTGGGTCCCTGTCAGACGCTGAGCCTCTGGAACATGTTTACAAGGAGCTGATGGAGACGTTAAGGTGCAGCCATGAGATTCAGAGCAGATATCAGCGACACTCCAGCAGGTCTATAGCCAATTGGAGGAGCCCCAGAGGCTACGGGCACATAAGATAACATCAACAATGTGTGGCATCGCGGTCCACACTGCTAGGGTGGTGACTGCAGTAGAGAGCCTAGGGCTCGACGTCGGCAGCATGAGTGAAGGTGTTCAAGGTGTGGCTCAGTCGGTGACGGCCATGGCTGAGGGTGTCGGCAGAATGTCCGACACACTGGGGGATGTGGCCCAGTACTATGTGGATCTTGATAAGGCGCTGGGGGACATGTTCCAGTATCAGATGGGAATGACCGAGGAACTGCAGAGCATGTCCCATTCATTGAGGGGGTTGACACCATGGCGCAGACATTGGGGAGCTGCCAGGGCAGAGCCAGATGACGCAAATGCCGGGGCTCAATCCAGTTGCCCCTCTGTCCTGAGGTGAAGCCCAGGGCCCTATGGTCACTGGCCAGGAGAAGGGGGTGCTGCGCGCTAACTCAGGCCCATCCTATGGAGTGGCAATGGTGTCCACCAGCTCCTCCAAGTTCGACCCCTCTGACTACTGCGTCTCGCAGTCAGAACCCGGAATAGGGTGGCACGGCTGTGCATGTGCCACCGGAAAGTGCGCCAGGGCCCTCTAGCTGCATAGCCCCCAGAGGACACCCACCAGGGATATTGAAGGCCAGGAGATGTGGAAAGCAGCAGTTGCCCCCACCTCTGATATACAACCTGGGGATAAACCTAGACGCAGCGGTACAGCTAGGAAGGCTAAGCAAGTCAACGATCACTGAGAGGGCACTGGGGAAGAGAGGGTAGGTAGTGGGTAAGGAGGGGAGTGTACATTATGGGGAAGAGGGTAGGTAGTGGGTAAGGAGGGGAGTGTACATTGTGGGGGAGAGGGTAGGTAGTGGGTAAGGAGGGGAGTGTACATTGTGGGGAAGTGGGTAGGTAGTGGGTAAGGAGGGGAGAGTACATTGTGGGGGAGTGGGTGGGGGGGGGTGTTTGGGAGGTAGGGGAGAAGAGTGTTGGGGGAGAGTTGTGTAACACCATCGGGAGAGCAGGCAGTGGCTTACATTTGTCCGCGACAAATTTAGAAACCTCACCACTAGCAGTATGACGTCTCTGGCTCTTTGTTCCGCAATTCGAGCCAACCACTGATCCAATGCCCCCAACCCCCCAAACATGGGATCCTGCCCCCCACATCCTTCCCCCAACTTGGCACGCCCTGCCCACGCACACCCGGCCACGACGGAGTGCCCTGCTCACCGGACCCCGAACCTGCACCCAGATACCCAAACAGAGCATCGCCATACTATGGCCACGGACATGTGCCTAGGGCTGGGGCCCATCCCCTGGGTGTTTGGATGTTGGCTGCTGCCTCCGTGGTGCTGGCTCCCGCAGTGTTCACTCACAGTGTCCTGGTATCACGGTCTGATTGGGATGCTAGGCAAATGATTCCCACATGCTACATGGCCCGCCCACCCACACGGATCCACTTGGGATGTTTGAAGTGCACGTTTACCTACAATTGCCACTACCCTATTAATGATAGCCTTCAACTGCACGGCCAGAGGCCTCTGTGGTCATTGGAAGTCATGGGTTTTTGGTGGGGCGACAGGCATGGGGAGCTGCCAGGGCAAAGCCAGATGACGCAGATGCCGGGGCTCAATCCAGCTGCCCCTCTGTCCTGAGGTGAACCCCAGGGGTACACACGATCCAGGGGTTGGCATGGAGGACCTGGGCACAGTTGCCCCCCCAACAGCGCCCCCACCCCCAGCTCCGAAACCCAACGCCCAGCCCCGATACCCCCAACCGCCCATGGCAGCCCATCCCAAAAGGGACTGCACCACCCATGGTTACCCACCAACCCTCCTCCGTGCAGAGGGGCATCAATCCCAGTGCCCCCGGGCTCATTGTTTGTGAGCGAAGGTGGCTACTCACCTCAGATCCCTGCAGCAGCCCTTCCAAAAGTCTCACGTTTTTAGAAGGAGTACGAATCGGCGCCAGCGTGACCACTTGTTTGGGAGGCCGCTGAATTACAGGATATGGGGTGGCTATCATTGATTGCATGGAAATAGGGCTTAAGTGGTAATTATTGGTTTCTCACCACGTTACGGCAGGATCCCGATTTCGCCTCTGGGAGTGGGCTGGTCACATTGCAAATGGTTTGCTGCCTGGCACGGTTCCCATTTTTGGCCTCTCCCACTATTCACCGGCCTCGTCATGGGCCTCGTCACACTCTCGCTCGAGCACAACGAGGCCACTGAATCATGTCTGATATCTTTAACAGCTTTCTTCTGGCCGGATCACCTTCATGGTACTCCGCATGGGTCTGGTCTCCAGCAGTCTCCATGGGCCTGGTCTCCCGAGTGTCAGAGACCTCAGCTATCACATCCTCCATCAGCTGCAGGCAGGTATCAGTGATGTTCTCACCAGATTGTGACCCCAAGCCTAATCTAAAATGAGTACCCATTGAGGTGATTGTCTCCATGCTGGTGGAGGTGCAGGGGAATGCCATGACAGTGCTTCCACTGAGGGTTCTACGTCATCGTCCTCAGAGGTGAAGGTAGAGCTGGGGGAAGGTTGTCTCCTCTTCTTTCTTTGCTGCAAGGACCTGCAGTGGAGAAGAAAAAGACAATCTCTTTTCTGAACAATATTGTAGTTGTTAGTCCAGGTTCTACAGTGGGCCCTAAGGCTGCTAACCTGGGTTGCCACCTTCATTCAGGCTGCCTTGGTCAGATGGGAGGGTCTCCTGCTGTCATTCCTCTCAACCTGGATATCTCGGGCGGGATTCTCTGATCCTGAGGCTAAGTGTTGACGCCGTCGTAAACGCTGTCGCGTTTCTCGACTGCGTCAACATACCCTCAGGAGCAGCAATTCTGACCCCTACAGGGGACCAGCATGGCACTGGAGCGACCCATACCGCTCCGGCTGCCAATCCCGATGTCAGATGGGCGCCGTGGGTCTGCGCATGTGCAGTGGCTCTCTTCTCGGCACCGGCCCCAACGCAACATGGCGTAGGGCTACAGGGACCAGCGTGGAATAAAAGAGGCCCAGCCCGAAAGGCCGGCCCGTCGATCGGTAGGCCCCGATTGCGGGCCAGGCCACAGCAGAGCCCCCCCCCCCGGAGTCGGACACCCCTCACCCCCCCCCCCCCCCCCCCCCCCAGGCTGCCCCCAGATGCTTGCACGCCGAGGTCCCGCCGGGTAAGACCACATGTGGACGGTGCCAGCGGGACTCGGATTTTTTGTACAGCCCATCAGCCCATCCCGGGCCGGAGAATCAGTGGACCGGCATCAGGGCCGTGTCGCGCAATTCGCGCCCGGCCCAGCGATTCTCCGGCCCGGCCTGGGATGAGAGAATCCTGCCCCTCATCTTTCGCAGACAGCCTGAGAAATTGCAGCGAGGCGATACTGAACCATGGGACCACTCATTGTCTACTCAGAGACATCACTCTGGAACCAGCAGTCAGGTTTCCACAGAGGTGATTGATTCTGACTGGGTTTTGCTGAGCTGGTAGACGTGGTTGGAGATTTGTGCTGCTGGTTGAAATTGGTACGGCTACCAAATTGGTGTTGCACATAGAAGGCATTGGTTCACACTACAGTGACTCTGCTCAGATCACTTTCTCCCAGTCATGGGTGCTGCATTCCTATCCCCCTTGACCTGTGTTAAGGTAATGCAGGTTAGCTTGAACTCCTGTAAGCCACCTGCATATGTACGCAGCCACTCAGCAGCCTACTTGGTCCCGGTTGTACACTGCAAACATGTAAATGAGCAGATAGCCTGCGATTTCTACATTGCCTGCATCAGAAACAATGAACTCGGGTTGTTTGCACATTGGGAATCACACATCAGTTTTTGGGCTTTAGGGAAAAATTCAAGAAGGCCCAAAAATGAATATGTAGTTCCTATTGTGCAGCCAAAGTCTCACCATGCTATTAAGAGGTAAAATTAGTCTTTATTAGTAACCAAAGGTCACTTTGCTAGTTTGAAAAAGACATTAATTCTGAAAATTCTTTTCCAGTTCAAAGTCTCTGACGTTATTCTGCCACAACCTTCTAAAATGAATTACTTGAAGAACAAAGAGAATAATTTCAAACAGAAAATCTGAACAAACATGACACATTCAGAATTCATATCAGGCATTATGAGAAAATCTGATCATATTGTCCATATGTCCAGAGATTTCTTTACATTGAAATTACAAGTCTGTGCCCATTAATGAATGATGAACCAGGGCTGTAAAATCTGATTCATCAGCTAGCTTTAAGCTGAGTTACTTTCCAGCTTTGATGATCTGGAAACCAAGGCAGCTTATCATCTTGAGTGAGTGCAGTAAGTTTATCAATCATTTCCACTCATTCATGGTTTCTTTTGCATCCTTAGAGCATCTGGTGTTTTGTTGCAGTTCTTCCTTATTGTTGAGCAAACTAGTTCCCTATCCACATCAAATATGAAATGGGTTCCTTTTTCGAATGAAGTCTCCTTTAAGTTTTGAAGAAGTGGACTTCAGAACAAGAGATGCTGTACTTTAAAACATCACTTGCTAAATAATACATCATTGCAAGCAGTTTATCAGCGCCACATTCAACATGAATACTGTATCAGTATAAAACCAAAATGCGGGAAACTTTGGGTCTGCAGCATCTGCGGAGAGCGGATGGTCAGGTTAACATTTCAGGTCAGTGATCAGGCATCTTTCCTCTTCCTGACACATGCTACTTGACCTGCTGAGTGTTTCCAGCATTTGCAGCATCTGCAGTGGATTGCTTTTTCTGAATATCAATTGGTTATGGCTTGCAAAACAGTGGAACACAACAAAATTATTATTTACAGCACAAAAGAACTTTGAAAATTGATAAACATGTGACATGCAATGTAAATGTTTACATTAAAACAGTTCCAACTTAACAATTATGTAATAAAAGTACAGAATATACAGAGGTCAAAAAGAAGGCACAGGAAACAAAATGCAAGTCTACACTGAAGTTACAGGCGCAGGTCTGCTATTGTCAGGCGTAATTATATATTGACACAATAAACGATGCCTTAACAAATCACAACTGCTTTTTAAAAAAAATGTGAGCATTTTTACATTCCCCTATTTGGTGAATTGTTTCAGCTGTCATTTATTTTCATAAACCAGAATTATTCACTTAGCAGGAACTGACTTTAAATCTCACAATGCATTTTGTATAAATGAGGAGACGATTACTTTTAGGTGTAGCTGTACTAAAGTAGATTACGGTCTTGTACTTTTCCTGACCTTGATTGTCATACATCGGCTAACCAGGTCTAATATACAAAGGGCAGAAACATGAGACTATCTTTTTCTAGAACAGGGTTACTCTCCACACGTACGGCTAAGTATGTCACAGAAGCTCTTATGAACAGAGGGCCATCAGCCAAAAGTACACCAGGAAAAACACCTCACTGGCAAATCCACATCACTTGAAACTGCAAAATTCTCAAAATGTAAGATTGATCCAAAACAATTTTCATTCCACAGACATGCCAGTGTGCCGTTAAAAGATGATTTTAGCGTTACTGAATCTTCCCCAAGAGAATGAGGGTACGGTTCTCACTCCCACGAATTCCAAAATCACAGTTAAGCCATTTCCATTATTCTGAGAGCCGACAAGAGATTAAGGCAGCACAGTGGTTAGCACTGTTGCTTCACAGCACCAGGGAACCTGGTTCGATTCCCGGCTTGGGTCACTGTCTGTGCGGAGTCTGCACATTCTCCTCGTGTCTGCGTTGGGTTCCTCCGGGTGCTCCAGTTTCCTCCCACAAGTTCTGAAAGTCATGCTTGTTAGGTGAATTGGACATTCTGAATTCTCCCTCTGTGTACCCAAACAGGCGCCGGAATGTGGCAACTAGGGGATTTTCACAGTAAGTTCTTAACACAGAGTTGCAAAAATATGCAATTTGCTGCCTCGTGAAGGGGTTGAAACAGATAACATGCACAAAAAGCCTCTCTTTAATTGCAGTCATATGAGGGAGAAAGGAATAGAAGAATATGGTGACAGGGTGGGAAGTGATAATTAAAGTGAGAATAACTTTCTGGATGTATAAACACAACATCGGCCAGTCAGGTCAAATGTTTCTGTCTTTTATGTTCAATGAAATCATGTGCAATTCATGTCCAAACGTTTGAACCCAATTGAAAAATATTTGTAAAGCTGACAGAATTACAAAAATGAATAATGAAACATAACCAAGTATTTCCTCTGTTTCTCTAATGGAGTGGTTTTACTTGCACTTCTTATCTCATTGTGAAGCATTTCATGGTTTATGGAACCCAAACATAGGAATTAGGAGCAGAAGTAGGCAATTCAGCCATTGGAGCCTGCCCCGCCATTCAGTCAGATCACAGCTGAGCTCAAAACCAACTCCCTACCTGTTCCCCATACCCCTTTAACCCTGAACCCTGGACATTATAATCATGACATAACTGTCAATTTACCAATTTTGTTACAATGTAAAACAACTTGAATTTGCAAAGTGTAGCCAAATTCAAAATGTTAATATTTAAGACTGTTCTGTAAAGAACCTGAATTCAGGGCAGCACGGTGGCCTAGTGGTTAGCACAGCTGCCTCACGGCGCTGCGGTCCCAGGTTCGATCCCGGCTCTGGGTTACTCTCCGTGTGGAGTTTGCTCATTCTCCCCACGTGTGCGTGGGTTTCGCCCCCACAACCCAAAAGTGTGCAGGGTAGGTGGTACTCTAAATTGATTTTAAAAAAGAACCTGAATTCTTTGTGAACTTTTACAATTCCAATCTTATAAAATATCTGACAGTTCAGTACTTTAAAAATGTAACCAACAATTGGAGAGCGGTGGGCCGTGTTCTGTAAAAATATCTAACGGAGTCTGCACGTCCTCCCCGTGTGTGCGTGGGTTTCCTCCGGGTGCTCCGGTTTCCTCCCACAGTTCAAAGATGTGCGGGTTAGGTGGATTGGCCATGCTAAATTGCCCGTAGTGTCCTAAAAAGGTAAGGTTAAGGGGGGGGGGGTTGTTGGGTTACGGGTATAGGGTGGATACGTGGGTTTGAGTAGGGTGATCATGGCTCGGCACAACATCGAGGGCCGAAGGGCCTGTTCTGTGCTGTACTGTTCTATGTTCTATGTTATATTTGCCCGACAGGTTTCATGTCAATATACAGTGGTTTCAGTTTCCCAGTGCCACAAAACAAGTGCTGAGGCCTGAGCCCACTCCGGTGCAAAGTTGGATGAGGTGGCCTCTTTCAGGGACATTATCACAACTTTGCTCCGGTGTCAGGTCAGGCAGCACCATGATCCAGATTCAGGCTTCAATGTGCCAAATGTTACACCAGTACCAACAAGACTAAGTAAACAATAAACAACAGGAAGTAAACTGCCTCCACCTTGTCAGGACACTATTCAATGCCTTACATTCGTGGCATTACAGACATGGGTAGGAAGGGAGCCGGAAAAGGTGCTTTCAATAACTAAATAACAAGCAAGCACAAAAGCTAAAGAAAGCTGCATAATTTATTGAACTAAATTCTTGCTGTGCCATCAAAACTAAAAGTTGAATTGTTTCTCTGGCTGCAACGTGCTTATGTACACAAGCAAGCAATGTGGACTTTCTGATTTCCTGCAAATTAGTTCTGAAGCAAACAACACTTCCCAGCTGAGCTGTCACATAGATAACATCTTCCATTGAATTAAGCCCAGCCCTATTCAGCTCACTTGTAGCATTTTACATCAAGGTAATGATGTATCTCCCGTGTCAATATATATTAGTAGTTAAATGGCACATTATAAAGAGGAGTTTGAGAGATGTGCTATTTCTTATGGTATAAAATTTTAAACTCCCGACCCTCTGACCTGAAACCTAACCAAGCAGGAAACAATATTAGTTCAAGCGCGTTAGAAACAGCTGTAAGGTATTAGGTGTTAAGTGTTAGGTTTGTTCTTTCACGAAATGGCTCCATGTTAAATATCATGCAGCATAACCTGTTGTTAAATTATTGTGTGCTTGCACTAACCAATTTAGTTTTATTTGCATTTCTATTTGTTTAAACAACTGTATATTGACACATATTGTTTTCCAGTAAAATACTTTTTATTTATTAATGCCCAATTTATCAATTAATTTATCATTTTTTCCAATATGAAAATAAAGATAATTAGCCGTTGTCTTTCTGCTACTGTGTGAGCTGGTTAATAATGGTGATTTTAAATTTGGAAGAAAATAAAAACCAATTTCTATTTAAAATCAATTTAACAGGAAAACATTTGAAGGGTATTAAGGTAAAGGTGTATGTCTAATTACAGGATCAGAAACCTAGTCAGGCAGAATGCTTGTTAGTTCTTTCGGGCATTATGGAAACTAATGAAAAGACCCGATTTCCTGGTTTAAACAATTAAGCAATCTGCTGCTGTGGTTACCCCTAACAACTTCCAAAGAACAGAACATTGCTAAGCAAACAGGGTAGAATTTGAGAAGCTGGAGCCAACAAGCAGACAGAAAACGCTTGCGTTCTTAAACTCACTACCTTTTTAGATTACAAAACAGGAAATGAGAGCTGGCAGTTCTTGGACGTGCATTATGAAAAGGACCAAGTGCATTAACCCTTTGAAAATTGCCAACAATTTGTGTTTGTTTCTGAGAAACAAGTATCTTTCGGTCACGTTTTTTATTTTAATATGTCCCCTGGAGGTGTACAGTGCGGGATGTATAGAATATATGGCTCTGAGCACTGTGTGTTTGAGCACAGGTGCATTATTGCCCCCACTTATCACAGTACAAAGTGGCTGTTGTCTTTGTCAAGTGAGGGCATGCCACAGGGTCGGAATAAGGGCACATGTAAATGAGATGGAAACAACTAGCATTGCGACAAAGTTCTTTGAAAATCAGGATGTATCCCTCTTTTGAGAAGAGTCGCCACGTGCAGCACCAGGGAAGACACAATGAGTGATCAAAATGTAATTAGGACTGGTTGAGGACCCTCTTTTTTAAAGTCACAATAAAAGCAAATGAAAGATGATAGGTATCCTCACTCCACCACATAGCAGTAGGTCTGAACTGTGCCACTACTACATCTGGAAAACAAAGAGACATTTGCTATGTAAACTCAGGTCCCTAACTGTCCCCTCTTGAGTCTTGTTGAAGCACTCCCAGTGTATTAACATCATATTAGCTGATTAAAATTTGATGATATTATTGGTGAAAAGGTTATCTTACAACTACATTTTATTTAATAAAACACCTTGTTCTCCCAGATCAGACTGTGCCTACAACAACACCAGAAGAGGAAAGCTGGAAAGCGTTTTTATTTCACAGTATCTCGTTTCAATGAATTTATATTGTGCAGTTTTGTCTTCAGCTACTGACGAAGAACCATGGCCAACCCTATCCTTTCCAAAAATTTATACGGTGCACTTTCCAAAGAAAGAAGATTCAGGTTCCTGTAGCACACGTTTGTAAGTGAGCAATAATTGTTCAGAATAACATGCTTATCTGATCCAAAATAATGCAGGTTGTGTTTTCTCATCTGTTTCTTACAGATCTGGTTTAGGATTAGCAATTCTGCTCCTCTGGCTGTAACCTAGATTCCATCAAGCATGCTGTAGGTTAAGATTCAAAAGCATTAAATTTAAAGCTGTAGTTATCCTATATCAGACTACCGGTCGGTGTCAGGCCAGTCACTTACATTGCAACAATGCCTATACTTCTCTTCACTTCAAAAGTATTTCATATTGTGAATTACCTTGAGACATTCCATCAACATGAAAGATGCCTATATAAATGCAAATTACCTCCTCTTTTCTTGAATAGATGCAGAGTGAAATGCGTTGTTAATAGATCCATGTTAGACTGTTGAATGTGCTTCAAATTAAGCTCAGTGACAACAGCTCTTCACATCCATGCTTAGACATGTGAAGCCCCACTCCACAGAAGTACATTTTTTATGTCCTGAAGGTGCAGCTGGAAGCATCATGTAACATTAAAGAGTCAACCTTACATTTCCAAAGTTGTCAGGGAGTTCATGGGCACTTTAGGAATTAGAATCGCAATATATTACATTGCCTAATCCAAGCAGACGAATATTTCCATTGTACTCATTATATGCGGCGTGGCATCTCGGGCGCGGTTTAATGGAAACATTTCTAAGTGTCAGTTTGGGCTCAGTATTTCTCAACAGCCACGTTGTTGAGATCACAGCCCATAATTATTGGCACCTTGATGCTGAAAATGAGCCTCCATGAGCGTTTTGCCATTACTGGCTGTCTCGCCGTCTGATTCGCCAGATTCATGTGTCAATATCTCGCCGCTAAGAAGGGAGAGCTGTGCTCCCTGACTAACTCCAGTCAACACACAGACATGGCATTGCGCAGACCTGATCCTTGCTTTGGGGATGTTGACTTGGACAGGCTTCTCAACACTGAACGACAGATGGGACATCCAGTTCCCCCAAGGGCCTCAGAGAGCCATCAGCAGGGCCACCAATTCCGCCTGGGAGACAGCGGCTGTCAGTGTGGGCAGCATGACCAGGAGGACCAGCATCCAATGTCGGAAGAAGACCAATGACCTCCAGAGAGCTGCAAGGGTAAGTTATCACCTCTCCTGTGGCATAAGTCCGCCTGCCACCTACCCACCCCCCCCCCCCCCCCCCCCCCCCCCCGCCTCCCACTAATCACAGGCTGGCACCTCGCCCCCTCCCCAAATCCAATCGTAATGCTTGTTCCGCAGCACCCCTTTGCACCCACCAACACAACCGCTTTGTCTAGTTGCGGTGCCCACACATGCCACCTGCTGTAGACACCCTGATCCATCAATCTTAAGTAATGGCCCAACATTAGATTAATAAATCATCCTCTAAGTAACAGACATTCACTTGAACAAATCAGGAGGTCTCAGCTGAGAATAACTATGATCAAAGAAGATTGTTTTCAGTGATATCTCCAATGACAATGTTGCTTCAGCCACCAGAACTGTCACTGAAGGCATAGGCTGCCTAAAGAAGCCATGACATAGGTAGAGTGAACAGTCATAACATTGCCACTCATCTCCATACATGTAGCACAGTAGTTTTAATATTGTCAGTCTCTATGACATTCCCAGGTTAACAGAGAAGGCACAAGCAAATAGTGTCAAACGGAAACTTTAAGATGCCTTCAGTAACGGTATTTATGGCTGCTGGCAAATTATTATTTTTTAAAATATTTTTATTGGTTTCACAATTATTTACAGTAGCAATTGCTATGGATAACATACCATAATAAAAAAGAAAAAGAAGAAAAAATGGGATTCTACAAAATGGGTGTACAAAAGAAAATAATGAAGGAAAAATAAATCTTTAGACATTCAAGAAAATAAATTTATGTACAGGTATGGGGGGGCACCTATTTTTGAGCCCCCGGAAGTTGGTTGCCATAACCATACTATTTTACTTATGTTCTTGCTGGCCCCTGGTACTAGACCATACCAGGGTGACGTGTTTGCCGTCGGTCATGCATGCTTTGGCTTTCCTGCTATGGCGGCCCTCATATGTGCCCTTGCCCTTTGCCCTTCAGGCGCCTCTACCATGCTTGCCCTGTGTTTCATTGACGTCTTCATCCCCCTCTCCTATTCCCCCATCCCTTCGCTCCCATCTTTCATTACTCCCTCTGTTGTCTGATTCAGTTCCCCCTTCCCCCTTTCATCTCTCTCTCTCCATTGTCCAATTTTGGTCCCTTTCCACCCCCAATACAAATTGGTTGCTGATCACAAACAGGTCTTGGATCCCCAAATAGCGTATTTTATTTTTTTCTCATTTGGGAAACTCTGCCAAGTCGGACACCCAGTCTGCGTTCTTGGGTGGCGGTGCTGATCGCCAGCTGAGCAGGAGTCTTCGGCAGGTGATAAGGGAGGCAAAGGCTAGGGTGTCAGCCGTTCTCCCCAATAAAGGGTTTTGGCTACTCCAAAACCCCTGAAGACCGCCACTAGCGGCTCCATCCTCACCCCACAAACTTGACATGGCTTTGTAAAAGGCTGTCAGTACCCAACAGGTCTGGGGCAACACCAGAACATATGGGTGTGGTTGGTTGGGTCTCCCTGGCACCGCTCACATTTGACTTCCGCCTCCGGATGAACCCGCTTATTCTTGCTCTGGTTAAATGTGCCCTGTGTGCCACCTTTAGCTGCGTTCCGCTCAGCCCTGCGCATGAGGAGGTGGAGTTTGCCCTGTACAGTACTTCGATCCAGAGCCCTCCAGCATATCTATGCCGAATTTTTCCACCCACCTCTGCTGCGTTTCATCCACTGGTGACCATACCTCCCCTGGTAGCCATCCATATATGTCCGTACAGTTACCGTCTCCTAGTTCGCTCGCGGTCAGAAGTCTGGCCAGTAGGGAGTGTCCTGGTGGCTGGGGGAATGTCGCTGTTCCCTTTTGGAGGAAGTTCCTTATTTGTACATATCGTAGCTCATTCCCTTTTGGGAACTGGAACTTATCCATGAGTTCATCCAGGGTTGATATTCTGCCATCGACATATAAGACCCCGGCTGTCATTACCCCTTTGTCATTTCTCCACCTTTTAAAGGAGGCGACCATGATTGGAGAGGGGGAACTTATGGTTCTTGCAGAAAGGGGTCATGGTGGACATTGAAGTCAGACTGAAGTGGTGTCTCAGTTGTTTCCGTATTCTCGGTGTGGCCACTACCATTTGACTTCTTGATTATCTGGCTGGGGAGGAATGGGAGTCTGGCCATGGCCAATGCTCGAAGGGGTGGCCCCGTGCAGGAACTTTCCCCTATTTTTGCCCATTCCACTCGAGGTGGCTGCCCACTGGTAGAACAGGAGGTTCAGAGGGTCAGGCTTCCCACATTCCTCCTTCTTTGCAATGCATTCTTTCTGATCTTTGGTTTCTTCTTCCCCAAATAAACACCACAATGAATTTGTCTATTTTAGTGAAGAAGGCCTTGGGGATGACTAAACCGTTCCAGTACCTGCATGAGGTGCATCCATTCAACTCTGTCAAAGGTCTTCTCTGCGTCCAGGAAGATGATCAATTCTGGTGTCTCCTCAAGGCAGCACGGTGGTGCAGTGGTTAGCATTGCTGCCTCACGGCGCTGAGGTCCCAGATTCAATCCTGGCTCTGGGTCACTGTCCATGTGGAGTTTGCACATTCTCCCTGTCTTTGCGTCGGTTTCACCACCACAGCCCAAAGATGTGCAGGTTAGGTGGATTGGCCACACTAAACTGCCCCTTACTTGGAAAAAATGAATTGGGTACACTAAATTTCTAAAATAAAAATAAAAATTCTAGTGTCTCCTTCTCGGGTGGGGTTATGGTCACATTCAGCAGGCGCCTGATGTTCGCCATTAGTTTTCTGCCCATGACAAAGCCCATCTGATCCTTTGTGTCTACCTCCGGCACGCAACTCTCCAGTCACCTCACCAGGGCCTTCGCCAGACCTTTGGTGTCAGTGTTTAGGAGTGAGATAGGGCTGTATCGCCTGCACTCCATCGGGTCTTTGTCCTTTTTAGAGATCAGCGAATTTGAGGCCTGTGCCAGCGTGGGTAGCAGGGTCCCACCCGATAGCAAGTCTTTGAACATCTCCTGCAGGTACAAGGCCAATGATGTTGCACCGGGAATCCGTCGGACGCATTTCCTTCCCTGGCTGCATGGAGTTGATACTCTCCATGATTTCTCCAGTTCCAGTGACGCTTCCAGTCCCTGCTTCTTTTCCTCCCCCATGATTGTGGCTGGTATAACTAGCTCGCCGAGGAACCGTTTTATCTTAGAGCCCCCCTCCGGGGCTCGGAGGTGTACAACTCTCGGTAGGAGAGGCCTTATTGATCTCCTGTGGCTCTGCGACTAGCTTGCCTCTCTCATCCTTTAGCTGTGCTATTTCCCTAGTGGCTGCCTGCTTTCTCAGCTGGTGTGCCAGTAGGTGGCTGGCCTTGTCCCCATGATCACAAAAGGTGCAAAGCACCTGGCAGAGTTGGGGGGGAGCGGGGACAACTTTAGTGCCTATCAGAATGCGGAGGGTGAAACCTTCCTATTCTTGTTGCAGGATACATACCCGTCGATGGCTTGTGACATTCTGTCACAGAATGCCTTATCGGCGAGGAAGTCGTGTGCAGCTTCTGTGGGGTTGTTAGGCCTGGCCCGTCTATAACCCCACATCCACAAAGTATGGAAAGGAGTATGGGGAGGGGTCATAGATGACTATTGCGGAATGTTCCGTGCTACCACCCTGGAAGCACCTATTTCCCCACTACGAATAAATCAATTCTGGTGTAGATCTTGTGGACCTGGAAGAATAAGAACTCCTTCTCCCTCTGCTGTGAACCTCCATGTGTCCACCCACTGCACCCCGCCTCCCCCATTTGCTCCAGAAAGGCTCTCAGTTCTCGCAACATAGCCGATTGTTTCCCCACTTTGGGGCCGGATTTGTCCGTCCCTGGGTCCTGTACACAGTTTTGTTTTATATAAATTTAGAGTACCCAATCGCTGGCTTTGAAAGCAGACCAAGGCAGGCCAGCAGCACAGTTCAATTCCCGTACCAGCCTCCCCGAACAGGCGCCGGAATGTGGCGACTAGGGGCTTTTCACAGTAACTTCATTGAAGCCGACTCGTGGCAATAAGCGATTTTCATTTCATTTTTCATCATTGTTGGCCCTGCCTGGTTGCAGTCCGGCAATGGCACTAAGCCTGGTGGCTCTGTTGGTACTGGAAAGCTGCCAGTCCTCTAACTGGCTCACAACTCTTTGAGACAAGACCTTGGCCATTAAAGGGTTGGAAGTTCTGATGGCAGACAATTATTGACAATTTGGACTTGTTTAGCTCACTGAGCTAAATTGCTGGCTTTTAAAGCAGACCAAGCAGGCCAGCAGCACGGTTCGATTCCCGTACCAGCCTCCCCGAACAGGCGCCGGAATGTGGCGACTAGGGGCTTTTCACAGTAACTTCATTGAAGCCTACTCGTGACAATAAGCGATTTTCATTTCATTAATTGCCTGCTGCACATAAAATAGGGCCAAGACTCCCACAACAGAGCAAAACAGGGTTAGCCCCGCCTTTCCAGCTGATACACAGAGTCTACATTGCTGAAATCCTGGGCAGGGTCTCAGATGTAAGTCCTACATAGAAGCAGAGAACTTATCCAGTGATGGAACCATCAATTCAGCGAACACGTGTAGTTGGATCTGAACAGAGGCTTTAATACACTTACAATAGAGCTAGCCTATTCGTCGTTGAATTTCAGGTGAACTGGCAGGCAGGCTCTAAGGTACTGATCGACCCCCATCGGTCCCAGGGGGAGGAGTCCTGGGCGGAGCCAAGGGAGGAGCCCAGTACAAACTCTCACGTACTCCCAGAGCAACTGCACTTACAATGGGTAGATAACGAACATATATACATGGAGTGATATTGGCAACTATATATAGTGTGAATCACATCCACCACATCCACCACTTTTATTTTCACTTTACTGTCCTAACTCCAATTTTATTTTCCCATTGTACTTGATATCGCCAACCAAAGGAAATAATATTTTTCTGTATCTACCCTATAAAATTATTTTAACATTTTCAACACCCCAATAAGATCACCCCTTCATCTTCTATACATAAGGGAGTACAGTACAACTTTACGCAAACTTTCCTCATAATGTAGCTGTCTAAACCTTGGTATCATATAGGTTAATCAATATTGCATCTATCTCAAGGCCAGAATGCCCTTCCTGAAGCGAGGTGCCCAAAACTGAATACAGTACTGATCTGACCAAGGCTCTTGTAATACTGAAATTGTTTGAATATCGTTGACATGTCTTTGAGGCTTGGGGGTGTGATATTTTAATTCAAATTAACCAGCTACAGATATATGATAAAGCTTAAAGTCAAGACCAACCATGCATTGCAGAAAACTCAGCTAACAGTGTTATTAAAAAATAAACGATATAATTTACTGTCAAGTTAAATGCTTAGAGAAATGAATCATTAATAAATGATACACATCCAGGTCCGTGGCATATGATACTCTTCCAACAAGAAGACTAGACTAAATAATTCATAAGCAACAAATTCATGACTGTGTTATGACATCTGGTTTGCTTGTAGGATGGATGGCATGTACAACATGACTGTAGCTTTTTTTCATTAACGCAATCATTTTTTGAAATTTAACAGATAAACTGCAAACGGGAGCTAACAGTTTAAAAATATTTTAAGGTTTTCACAACAGGTTCCTCCTGCCATGAATTTGAAATAATATGCTGCCAGGCAAATTTAATTTCCAATTGTTCCTCATCCTGATGATGTCTACTGGTCTGTTTGATTCAACATCTCCACGTAAAAAAGTCTTGCATTTATATAGCACCTTTCAAAAGCCACCGGACAGTTCAAAGTGCTTTACAGCCAATGAATTAATTTTTATGAAGCATATACACTGTAGGAATCTTTCCTTTGGGACCAATTTGTGAGCCTAGATGTAGGAAACACAGCCGCCAATTTGTCCTCCCACAAACAGAAATGGTGATGACCAGATAGTCTGATTTTTACGATGTTGATTGAGGGATAAACATTGGTCTGGACAATGGGAACTGTAGTGATCCACGGGAGGCAGGAGTTCCGTCACCACACCAATATTTATTTACAATAACGATATTACAGGAGCAGCTACAAACAGTGCTGCTAGCAGTCCAGTCAACTTAAGACTGCTCACAAAGCCTACACAGGTGATTATATGGGCCCCCTCAATGAGCTATCATTGAGGGAGCTCATACTCCAATTGGCCAACCAATAAAGCTAATTGGAGTTCATTACAGGAACCATGGGATCTTTTACATCTACCAAACAGGTGGATGGGATTTCAATTTAACGTCCTATCCAGGGCACGGCACCTGCAACCATCCAGCACACCCTCAGGAATGTGGTGGCCAGACTCATTCTCCAGTAACACAGGTTCCTGTCTCAGTCTCAAGTTAACCTGACAGTGCATCTTCAGACATCTTTCTTTCCCCTGATGCCAAAGGGATGTGGTGAGCCAGGGAGGCTGGGAGAGTACCACTGGGATCTGTGTGAAACACAAAGGAGATAATTATCTGCAGCGCTTGACATTGTAAAGGCATGTTCAGATGCCATTGTCTTTGACCATAACTGCAGTGCCCTTGTCATGCAACCCAATCTTTGCACTCCTCATTATACCTCCACCATTGACAACAATATTACCTGCTACCAGTGATTCTCCATCCCTGACAATAAGCTGGGAGGGCATCCTTGCTATCTCCATGGCCACCTCTCGAATTGCCTGTAGCCTTCCAGATCCCTCCCCCAGCCCAACCATTGACCTAAAAGTACAACATATAGAGTGGTGTTAGCCTATTAGATAGTGCTGCCAGGGGCAACGTTCTGGGGACAGTGCTATTGGCTGGGGTTAGGAGGTCGAAGTACTCAGCAATTGTGATTTTGGTCCATGCTCTGCATTGGTTGACTGTGGTTTTGGAGAAGGGATGGCCCAGAGGCCTGGGTGGAGAATGGACGTGGGGTTGCTAGCGGACCGGAGCTTTTGTGATAAGATTGGGAAGGTGATTGAGCAATATGTGGGGTTTAATTGCACGGGGGATGTTTTGCAGTCGGTGGCATGGGAGGCTCTGAAAACAATAGTGAGGGGGAAGGTGATTTCGTTCAAAGCTAAGGTGGACAAGGAGGAGAGAGAGAGAAGTGCCAAAAACTGATAGAGGAGATTCTGGAGTTGAATGGGAGGTGCGCGGGTGACCCGAACCCGGGCCTCTTGGTCAAGAGGAAGGGTTGCAGGCGAGGTTCGGCCAGTTGTCCACAGTGTGCCAGTTGAGAAGGGTGAGAGGGCAATCTACGTGCACGAGGAGAAGGCAGTGGTGAGAGAGACAGTTTAGGTAAGGGACAAGATGGGGAAGCCGGTGGTGACCACGGAGCAGATCAATAAAGTATTCAAGGAGTTTTATAAGGATCTGTATAGGCCGGAGCCACCAGGGGGAGGAGAGGGTGATGAGGGGGTTCCTGGACGGGTTGGAGTATCCGAGGCTGAGAGAGGAGGATAGAACAGGCTTGGAGGGGGCAGTGGGGGAGGAGGAGGTGAAGGAGGCAATTGGGAAGATGCAGGCAGGGAAGGCAGTAGGACCTGATGGGTTCCAAGTTGAAGTCTATAAGAAATGTAAGGAAAGTAGGTGCTGCTGATGATGACAATGCTTCAGGAGGCAATAGGCAGGGGTGTCTTGCCGCAAACGATGGGGCAAGCTTCTATTTCATTGCTGCCGAAGGAGGATAAGGTTCCAGTGGAGTGCGGGTCTGAATGTAGATGCCAAGATATTGGTAAAGGTGCTGACCTCAAGGTTGGAGGGATGACTCCCGAAGGTTTTTGAGGAGGATCAGACAGGGTTCTTGAAGGGAAGGCAGCTGTTCTTGAATGTAAGGGGGCTGTTGAATATGGTGCTGGCTCCGGCGGAGGGAAAGGCAACGGTGCCGCTTGCAATGGCTCCAGGAAGGTATTCGGTGAGTCCGGTGGTTGTGGCCTCTTGGAGATTTGGAGGTAGTTCAGGCAGCATTTTAAGCTGGTGGGTGGGTGAAGGGGATGCCGATTAGGGGGAATCATTTGGTTTGAGCCTGGGAGAATGGATGTGAGGTTTTGGAAATGGGATGAGAGGGGGATTGAGGAAGTAAAGGTTGTTCCTTTGGGGCCAATTTGTGAGCCTAGAGGAGTTGGGAGGGAAGTATGGGTTGGCGCACCGGGAAGGGTTTAGGTACCTGCAGGTTCAGGACTTCACAAGAAAGATTTTCCCCAGCTTCCCAATAGCACCAGCCTCTTCATTGCTGGAGGTAGTGCTGTCAGCGGGAGGGCTGGAGAGGGGGTTTGTTACGGCAATCTACTGGAGGATCCTGGAGTAGGACAGGTTTCCACGGATAGGATTAAGGCAAAGTGAGAGGAGGAGCTGAGGGGGGAGGCATTGAAAGATGGACCCGGCCCGGGTCACTGTCCGTGTGGAGTCTGCATATCCTCCCCGTGCCTGCGTGGGTTTCACCCCCACAAATCAAAGATATGCAGGGTAGGTGGATAGGCCACGCTAAATTGCCCCTTAATTGGAAAAAAATAATTGGGGACTCGAAACGTTTAGAAAAAAAAAGAAAAGAATCTTACAGACAGGATTTACTCACATTTGGAAACAAATGGGTTTATTAGCGACATACAGTATGGATTTGTGAATGGGAGGTCCTGTCTCACTAACTTGATCAAGTCTATTGAAGAAGTGACAAAGATGATTGATGAAGGTAGTGCAGTGGGTGTTGTCTACATGGACTTCAGTAAAGCCTTTGACAAGGTCCCTCATGGCTGACTGGTACAAAAGGTGTAGTCACACGGGATCAGAGAGGTAAGCTGGCAAGCTGGATACAGAACTAGCTCAGTCATAGAAATCAGGGTAGCGGTGGAAGGGTGCTTTTTCTGAATGGAAGGCTATGAGTTGTGGTATTCCGCAGGGATCTGTGCTGGGACCTTTGCTGTTTGTAGTATATAGAAATGGTTGCGGAAAATGTAGTTCGTGTGATTAGTTGGTTTGTGGATGACACAAAGATTGGTGGAGTTGCGGATAGTGAAGAGGATTGTCAGAGTATACAGATCGGTTGGAGACTTGGGAGGGAGAAATGGCAGGTGGAGTTTAATCCTGACAAATGTGAGGTAATGCATTTTGGAAGGTCTAATACAGGTGAGAATTATTGTCATGTGAGAGTACCTTTAAGAAATGGGTGTTTTTATGGAATACCTGTAGAGGGTGTACCTTTAAGAAATGAGTGTTTATTACTGCAGTGATGTCAGAGTGTGGGTGGAGCTGGGCTGTCTGTCAGCTTTTAGTTTCACTTTGAGAAAAGCTTGGGTGTGTCTGTTTTTTTGGTTTCGTTTCAGACAAAGCAGGTGTACTGTTGTTCTCTCTGCCATGAAAAGACTATCTCTTGATTATTTGGTGAATTCGGAATTATAAATGTTCTCAATAGTGAATTTAAAACCGATCTTTGTGTTAAAGGGGTCTTTTGTCTTCTGGATGTTATTTGGGAATTTATTAAGGCTTACTTAGTGTTGTATTCTTTGGGGTTGATGGTTGCTAAGATGTTCACTGTATGTTTTAAAAAGGTTAACTTGAGTTCATAGAATAAACATTGTTTTGCTTTAAAAAATACTTTTCCATTTCTGCTGTACCACACCTGTAGAGTGGGCCGTGTGCTCCTCATACCACAGTCAGGTGAACTCCATGATACACCCTGGGGTTCTCTAAACCCTGGCCCATAACATTATCCAGTAAATGGCAGAACCCAGGGCTATTGATGGGCAGAGAGATCTGGGGGTACAAGTCCACAGATCATTGAAAGTGGCAATGCAGGTGGATAAGGTAGTCAAGCATCAAGAAGGCAAATGGCATGCGTGCCTTCATTGGTCAGGGCATTGAGTATAAAAATTGGCAAGACATGCTGCAGCTGGACAGAACCTTAGTTCATATTGCATACAATTCTGGTCGCCACACTACCAGAAGGATGCCCAATTCACCTAACAGCACATCTTTCGGGACTTGTGGGAGGAAACCCACGCAGACACGGGGAGAACGTGCAGACTCCGCACAGACAGTGACCCAAGACGGGAATCGAACTTGGGACCCTGGCGCTGTGATGCAACAGTGCTAACCATTGTTCTCGAAGGCAGATCACTGCCACCTTCCCAAGGCCAATTAAGGAAGGACAATAAATATTGGCCCTAACAGTGATGCCACATCTCATAATGAACCAAAAAGAAAACAATTGCTTACTATGAAAATGAAATGAAAATCGCTTATTGTCACGAGTAGGCTTCAATGAAGTTACTGTGAAAAGCCCCTAGTCGCCACATTCCGGCACCTGTCCGGGGAGGCTGGTACGGGAATCGAACCGTGCTGTTGGCCTGCTTGGTCTGCTTTAAAAGCCAGTGATTTAGCCCAGTGAGCTAAACCAGCCCCTTTTCCATTTCTGCTGTACCACACCTGTAGAGTGTAGACTATATATTTTTTTTAAATTTAGAGTACCCAACTATCTTTCCAATTAAGGGGCAATTTAGTGTGGCCAATCCACCTGTCCTGCACACCATTTGGGTTGTGGGGGTGAAACCCACGCAGGCACGGGGGGAATGTGCAAACTCCACACGGCAGTGACCCAGGGCTAGGATTCGAACCCGGGTCCTCAGCACCGTAGGCAACAATGCTAACCACTGTGCCACCATGCTGCCCGGCTTACTATATTTTAATAGTAAGAAGTCTTACAGCAGCAGGTTAAAGTCCAACAGGTTTGTTTCTAATCACTAGCTTTCGGAGCACTGCTCCTTCCTCAGGTAAATCTTCTCTGAACTTCTTCTAATGCATTGACATCCTTCCTTAAATAAGGAGATCAATACTCCAGATGTGGTCTCCCCAGTGTCCTGTACATATAAAAGATAACCTCCCTACTTTTCTATTCAATTCCTCTCATAATAAATGAAACGTTCCATGAGTTGTTGTACCTGCGTACTAACCTTCTGTGATTCATGCACTCGGATACCCAGATCCCTCGACATGTTAGAGTTCTGCAATCTCTCACCATATAAATAACATGCTTCTTCGTAATTCGTCCTGCCAAAATTCAAAATTTCACATTTTCCCACAGTATACTCCACTTGTCAGATCTTTGCCCAATCATCTATCTATATCTTTTGTAGCCTCCTTGTTCCTCTTCAGAAATGAAATGATTATCACAGATAGGGGCCAACAATGACAAGGAGCTAAATTTAAGCGAGACAGTTACAAAGGCACACAAACCAGTGCCCCGACAAGAACTCGTCCTAATTTGTCACCACCCGGATTGCTAAGCCATCCCAGCACTTCCACCATATTGGCAGCGCTATAATAAAATAGCAAATTGGCTAAAGATAAATCACGTGACTGTCTAACCCTCTGGAGAAATTCCCTCGGGATTTTTGGGGTCCTGCCCACCCAAGTAAAAGAGGACACCAATTTGTTAACTCTAACAAAAAGGATTTAGGAAGAAAAGTGGGGAGAGACTGAAAAAGAAATAAAAACCTTGGGAGGGCATTAATTTTGATAGTCCTGCCCGCCAAGGACATGGGAAGGTTATCACACTCTGCAAGTCAGATTTTTTAATTTAAAATTTGGATTACCCAATTTTATTTTATCCCAATTAAGGAGCAATTTAGCAGGAAAAATCCACCTAACCTGCACATCTTTGGGTTGCGGGGGTGAAACCCATGCAGATATAGGGAGAATGAGAAAACTCCACATGGATAGTGACCCAGAGCCAGGATTCGATCCCAGGTCCTCAGCACTGCAGTCCCGGTGCTAACCACTGCGCCACATGCCACCCCTGCAAGTGAAATTTGACTCCACTCACAGACTAGCATTATTACATTTATGAAACTAGCACATTTATGAAACGAGGTCCAATCGTGGGCCACACGGACCCAGATAATGAAAGCTAGATCTGGCAAGGCGAAAAGGTAACATCCCCAGATTGGCTCCCCTCCCTGGGCGGTTGACCGGGAAGTATTCACTCTTATCCATATTCAACTTATACCCAGAAAAGAAGCCAAAATTCCTAAGTAGTTTCATTATCTCATCCATAGTAAGGACAGGGTCAGTAATAGAAAGAAGCAGATCATCTGCTCACGAGGACACCTTCCCTCCCCTACTTAACCCCTCCCGCCTATCGGAAGATCTCAACACTATGACCAATGGATCAATGCTAAAGCAAATAGAAGTGGAATCAGTGGACATCCCTGATTCATACCCCTATTCAATAAAAATACGCCGAGCTCAAGGCAGAGACTAGCCGCAGGGACTCTATACAGTAACCAAACCCAAGATATCAACTTCTGCCCCAAACCAAACATCCAAAGGATCTCAAAAAGATATCGCCACTCCACCTTATCAAAAGTTTTTTTGGGGCAGCATGTGGTTAGCATTGCTGCCTCACGGCGCTGAGGTCCCAGGTTCAATCCCGGCTCTGGGTAGTCACTGTCCCTGTGGAGTTTGCACATTCTCTCCGTGTTTGGGTGGGTTTCACACCCACAATCCAAAGGCTAGTTGGATTGGCTATGCTAAATCGCCCCTTAATTGGAAAAAATGAATTGGGTACTTTAAAAAATTTTTAAAAAGCTTTTACAGCATCCACGGATACAATCACCTCTGGTTCAGGCACAGGAGAGGGGAAAAGAATGATGCTTAACAGCCAGCATATATTGGCTGACAATTGCCATTCTTTAACAAAGCCTGTCTGGTCTTACACAATCAGCTCTTGGAGGCAGGGCTCCAGTTGCAGTGCCAACGCCTTAGCGAGTAATTTAGCGTCCGCATACAAAAGCAATATGGATCGATACGACCCACATTCAGTAGGGTCCTTGTCCTTCTTCAGGATCAGAGAAATCAAAGCCTGTGGAGATATAATGGGTAATGAACCCTGGGACAAGGAATCATTGAACATATCCAATATTAATGGAAAACTGACCTGCAAACGTCTTGTAGAACTCAATGGGGGAATCCATCAGGGCGGATGCTTTTCCTGCCTGCATTAACCCAATACCTGTCAGAATTTCCTCAGGACTCAGCAGAGATTCCAACTCCTTCTGTCTTTCTCACTCCACTAAAGGGAAGGGCAAACTGTCTAAAAGCTCTGCCATGACAGAACTCTCCTCTGGGAACTACAATCTATAAAGATTCCTATAGAATGCTTCGAAGCCACATATAAAATATATTTTCATTCTGGAAAAAAATGTTTCATTATACACAAACAACAACAGTGCAACAACCACCCAATTCCCCCCAAATCCCCCAAATCTCCCCTCCCCCCCATGACAGAAAAAGAAGCCGATCCTTAAACAAAAAACAGAGACAAACCCTCTCCCCCCACCACTCCTTAATAGCTGATGGTACCCAGCTCCCTGAAAAATTAGATGAAATGCTGCCACCTTCAATAGAACCCTTCTACTAACCTCGCCCCCCAACATTACATTTGATCTTCTCCAGGTGCAAAAATTCCATCAGGTCCCCCAACCACATCGAGGTCTTAAGCGGCATCAGGGACCTCCACCCAAGCAGAACTTACGTCTGGGCTAATAGCAAGGCGAAGGCCAGCACATCTGCCCTCATCCCCATCTGCAGCATCCGCGAGTCCATAACTCCAATAATGGCCACCAACTGGCACAGCTCCCAAAATCCCTGACATTACATCAAAAAAAGGAGACCACAAACTAACGAGCTTGGGGTAAGACCAAAACATGTGCGTGGGCTTCGCCATCCTCCAGAGCTCTGCTCACTCCTCTCCTCCACCCCTGTGAAGAATTAACTCATACGCATCAGGTTTGCCCTGTGCACAACCTTGAACTGGATCAGGCTTTATCTTGCACGTGAGTGTAGTGATATCATGGTTGTGTTGTAATTCACCGACTGATCACTTGGAATCTCATTGGTATATAAGTGAATGTTAGAGTCAGGTGACCTCAGACTGACTCGGGAGCTGGGAGAGAGGTTGCTTGTGCATGTTTGCGCTGTAATTCATCTGTTGTTTTGTATATATCTGACCCACAGTTAATGTCAATAAATTGTTTATAGCTTTAGCTACAAGTGTTCTTGTAATATAAATCAGGCCATCCATCAAGAACATTACAATGAGGAGGTGAAGTTAGGGCAGCATGGTGGCGCAGTGGTGGCACTGCAGTCTCACGGCGCTGAGGTCCCAGGTTCGATCCCGGTTCTGGGTCACTGTCCGTGTGGAGTTTTCACATTCTCCCCGTGTTTGTGTGGGTTTCACCCCCACAACCCAAAGATGTGCCGGCTAGGTGGATTCGCCATACTAAATTGCCCCTTAATTGGAAAAAATGAATTGGGTACTCTAAAAAAAATTTTTAATGAGGAGGTGAAGTTGACTCTGTGAGGAGCCCCACATTCCCCCTCAAAGGCCAAGGCCAGCTTACCCTCCCATTTCCTCTTTACCTCATCCAACGATGCCTGCTCCATCACCAAATTCTGTCCATAGATCTCCAAAAGATCTGGGGCGAATGACTGGGAGACACTAGAACAAAAACAAAAACTTCGGGAGAATATTTATCTTCACCACCTGACCCTTCCTGCTAAGGTCAGAGGGAGGCCATCCCACCTTTTCAAATCTGCCTTCACCCCAGCCACCAGACTAGGAAAGTTATGTTTATGGAACGTGGCCCAGTCATGGGCGAGCCGGATTCTCAGATACCGAAAACTAGTCCTGGCCGGATGAAATGGCAGCCTCTCCAGATCAACTCCACTCCCCCCGGGGTTCACAAGAAAATATTCACTCTTGCCCAGATTCAACTTGTACCCAGAGTGTGCGTGAGATATAGTAACAAATCGGCCACATTTAAAAAAAAATTTCGAGTACCCAATTCATTTTTTCTAATTAAGGGGCAATTTAGCATGTTCAAACCACCTACCTTGCACATCTTTGGGTTGTGGGGGCGAAACCCACGCAAACACGGGGACAAATCGCCCACATATAAGGACATTCTGTACTCCCTCTTCCCACGCTGTATTCCCTCCAACCAGTAGACTACCTCAGACTACTTCAGGGTAATGACCAGCGCCTCAATTCCTATTCAACACATGCCTTAATCTCTTTTACCACTAATTGTTAGTTGCAAAGGCAAACACCATTGCAATAAAAAATTAAATTAAAAAAAAGATTTATCTTAAATTTTGGAAACTCAACAGTTCAAGTCTAAAGGCTAGAGAAAGCTTTATTGTCAAACATTAAGTAACCCCTGCTCCATATTGATTTTTGACATTGTGTATAATACATTCTCAAACATTAATGTGTAACATGGAATGAAGTCAACTTTGCAGCTCTGCAAAACAGAATTAGTGTAAAGAGAACGGTATAGGATTATTTTGAATTTGTGAAGTTGCAGAAAAGGAAATTTTCACTGAAAGAGTCCTGTTTGCAAGCCTAAAACAAGGGCATTTTTCATGCAATGTTTCGAACAGTGTGTTCTTTTTGAAAGGAGCAAAATACAGAAAAATGTCATCAAACCCACTGACAAGGGTGGGGTGGTTGTTGTCTGGTGTACTCACCTCTACCTCACAGAGGCTGAACGTTAACTCTCAGACCTCCCCCTGGACCATGACCCCACCACCGAGCATCAAGCCATTGTTTCCAGGGCTGTCACTGACCTCATCTCCTCTGGAGATCTTCCATCCACAGCATTCAATCTCATAACCTCCCAACCCCAAATAGCCCACTCGACCTCCTCCCCAAAATCCACAAACAAGACTGTTCCAGTAGACCCATGGTGTCAGTCTGTTCCTGCCCCACCGAACTAATTTCTTCCTATCTTTACTCCATGCTGTCTCCTCTTGTCCAGTCCCTTCCAACCTACATTTGTGATTCTTCCAATGCCCTACATCATATCAACAACTTCCAGTTCCCCAGCACTTTCCGCCTCCTCTTTACCATGGATTCCATTCCCTCTATACCTCCATTCCCCACCAGGATGGTCTGAGGGCTCTTCGCTTCTACCTCGAACAGAGGCCTGAACAATCCCCAACCACCAACACTCTCCTCCGTCTGGCTGAACTTGTCATCTCACTCAATAATTTCTCCTTTCACTTGTCTCATTTTCTCCAAACCGCATGGGTCCCAGCTTTGCCTGTCTCTTTATGGGGTATGTGGAACATTCTTTGCTCCAGTCCTACTATGGCCCAATCTCACAACTCTTCTAACGGTACATCGACGACTGTTTGAGTGCCGCTTCATGTCCCCGTCTGAACCTGCAACATTTTATTTGTTTCACTTCCTATTTCCACCCCTCTATCACCTTCACATGATCCAACTCCGACACTTCTCTTCCCTTCCTTGACCTTTCCATTTCAATTCCTGGGGTTAGACTGTCCACTAATATCCATGAAAGACCCACCAACTCCCACAGCTACCTCGACTACAGCTCTTCTCACCCCACATCCTGGAAGGACTCCATCATATTCTCCCAGTTCCTTCACCTCCGTTGCATCTGTTCCATTGATGCCACTTTCCAAAACGGTGCTCCTGAGAAGTCTTCATTCTTCCTTAATCGGGGTCTCCCAACCACTGTGGTTGACAGGGCTCTCATCCACGTCCGACCAATCCCCCGCACCTCTGCTCTCACCCTTCCTCCTCACTTTTCACCCCACCAACCTCTACATTCAAAGAATCATCCTCTGCCAGGTCCGCCAACTCCAGCATAATTCCACCACCAAACACATCTTCCCCTCACTCCCCCTGTCAATATTTTGCAGGGACCGTTCCCGCCGGGATACCCTGGTCCGCTCCTCCATCACCCCCAACACCTCACCCTCTTCCAATGCAATTGGCAAGGTGCAACACCTGCCCTTTTACCTTCTCCCTGCTCACCAACTCAGACCCCAAACATTAATTTCAAGTGAGGCTGCGCTTCACATGCACCTTCTTCAATCTGGTCTATTGCATTTGCTGCTCCCAGTGTGGTCTACTCTACATTGGAGAGATAAAACGCTGACTGGATGACGGCTTTGCAGAACACCTTTGGTCTATCCACAAGCTGGACCCAGATCTTCCTGTTCCTTGCCATTTCAACTCACCGTCCTGCACTCATGTCCACATGTCCGTCCTTGGCCTGATGCAATGTTCCAGTGAAGAGCAAACTGGAGGAACAGGCGCCTCACCGTCCAATTAGGCACGTTACAGTCTGCTTGACTTAACATTGAGTTCAACAACTTCAAACTGTGAACTCTCTCCTCCACTTTCACCCCATTTTTATTTATTTTCATTTTCATTTCTTCCAGCGATCTGTTTTTCCCTCACCATTGACTGCCCCCCCCCCCCCCCCCACCTCCCACATAGATACACCCCCCCACTTGGGCCAATTGTTCCTAGATGGCCTTTGACACACTGTTCAACATTTCGTTCTGCCATTCACACGTTTAATCTATTTATGTGCCACTATCAGCACCCTTCTTAGCCTCAATCACCCCTATTTACATTCCTATTGTCTTCTGTCCTCGTCATCCTTGTCTATCTCCAACTATCGCTGGCCCCCTATCCAGCCCCACCGCTCCACACCCCCAGGTGCAGTATAAATCTGACGCCATTTCCGATTCTCTCCAGCTTTGACAAAGGGTCATCCAGACTTGAAAAGTTAGCTCCCTTTTCTTTCCACCGATTCTATCAGACCTGCTGAGACTACACAGAAAAATCCTTCTCTCATTTTCATTGCAATGATATCACATTCAAGTGATTTATGCCGTTACACTGTGTAACTATTGTTGCGAATATTTAATTCATGTTAATATTTTGGAGGTAATGTTAGTTCAGGGAAGATTATTGTTGTAAAGATAAGATATTTTAAATGTTGGGATCTTGTGATTGCCAGAACATCCAAAGAAATGGCAGTTCAAAAGGTTCCACATGTTTGTTTAATAGAGCCTGAATAGAAGAGATAAAACTATAAAAGAGCAGGTGGGCATACGTAGCTGGGGAAATTGTAAATGAGGGATGATTAGGTTTATAGGTTAGTTTGACAATAACCCAGATCAAGCTATTTCATCATGGAGATGGGCGGTGCTTAGGAAGACTCATTGGTTTCAATTTATCTTGCCGCTGGCTGCAAGAGGCTGTTAGTTGCAGTTTGGACCTTATGTAGGTTGCAGCTTACTGGGAGAAGATAGGCAAAACAAATAAGAGTTAGACAGACCTGCATTATAAGGAGAGTAAAGCACTAACTTCAACAATGACCTCATGGAATGTGGGTTAGGCTTAACCTCTGTATGAATCTTGTGAGGAAAACAAGCCGGATGATTGGCTAGTTTAAAGATAGTGGGAGAGCCTACAATAGACATCATTGTAAAAGAAAGCACCCAGCATGTTAGTTTGGAAATTGAGAAAGTAACCAGAACAAGGGATTGTGGTCTCTACAGTCAGGAGAGGGGGGAAAGGAAGTTTTGCCTCTGATAATAGCTGGAGCAGAGGAAAATTTGGAAGAGGACTGAGGCATACTTAGGGGTGGTCTCTAAGATACAAAACTTTAAGATTGATGTGTCTAAGAGAATTCTTGGGGGAACGTAGGAAATAAGCCTGACTGCATAATGTTGACGGTGCTTGATTTGTTTAATTTATTTATAAATAATAAAGTTTATTGCACTAAAAATTGTTAAATCTCATGGCTCAGTTCAATTGGTCAAAATAAGGTACCGGTTTTACTAAATGTTAACAATCCCAAGGGGTGACATGGTGGTGCAGTGGTTAGCACTGCTGCCTCACAGCGCCGAGGAACCAAGAACAATCCCGGCCCCTGGTCACTGTCCGTGTGGAGTTTGCACATTCTCCCTGTGTCCGCGTGGTTCTCACCCCCACAACCCAAAGATGTGCAGGGTAGGTGGATTGGCCACATAAAACTGACCCTTAATTGGAAAAATTTAAATTAAGAAACAGTCCCTAACCGGAAAGAGTCATCCAGATATGAAATGTTAGCTCCCTTCCCTCTCCACAGATGCTGGCAGACCTGCTGAGATTATCAAAAACAGAAAATACTGGACAAAGAAAAAGGGTTTTGCTGAAATCCTTTTGCCAATTTGCCCTCATTTTCATTCCCCTTCCTCCATCCCTTTATTAAAGATGCTGACTTTTACTAAGGCACAGTTCCATGTACATCAATAGCTCTTCGGTATGTCATCCAACAGTTTTGTGTCGGCATAGACAATGAGAGTCATCTAGCTATTCAAATGCAGAGGGCATCACAGCTGTGCCAATTCTGTTCTGACCCAATATTCACAAACACAGATTTCCCGTCAGGAATCAATGGAATAAATTTCAGATTGGGAACTTCAGTTGATTTTTTAAAAATCTCACTCTTTAGTCCGAGTGTACAGAGCACAATTATCCGATCAACTAATTCAGGAATTGAGGCAGGCCACTATTGACTGTATCGCTTAAAGTGACACCAGGTGATGCCTTTATCTACTAGGTCAATCAAATGACACTCACTATTTCTTATAAAGTTCAAAATAGTTATTTATAGGTGGTATGTAAATTCACATATAAAGTAACAAATAAACCACCAAGTACACATTAGGTAA
This sequence comes from Scyliorhinus canicula, assembly GCF_902713615.1. Lineage (NCBI taxonomy): Eukaryota > Metazoa > Chordata > Chondrichthyes > Carcharhiniformes > Scyliorhinidae > Scyliorhinus > Scyliorhinus canicula. The sequence goes on from NC_052158.1 coordinate 122,462,066, forward strand.
TGAAATCGTATTTATCTTTGGGTGTGTACTTAGACTTGACTTTCTTTACCTTAGAGCTCCAGCTATTAGGGGGAAAATCTGTGTTTACTCATTGGATACTTATCAGTGTGGAGGTTATGAATTTGTGCAATGTGTTTTTCATCTGACTTCATAAGGTTCCACCATTTTAAAACCACATTAAAATTAGTAATTGAACATACATTGGACACCAACAACTTGTTGCTGGGTTGTTCCTTCATTTTCATTTAGATAACTTACAATATACCACCAATATATTGTTTTTTTACTAGCATTGAACATTATTAAGTATTTTGTCCCTCGCACAGGAGGTGATTGGTGTCAAAACTCTCACTTAATTATTTTCAATTTGCCATAACCTAAAGCTGGGGAAAGCATGGACAACAAGCTTATGAGAAAATAAGGGAGGAGTGTGATTACATTATGCTACCTTACTTTGGGTTGTTCAGAGAACGAGTTCCTGGGCTTATTTGAGGAAAGATTATCTTGACAAATTGGATAAACATATTATGCATGACAGGACGCTGATGGAGGGTCTGTTCTGTAAGCACACCTGGTGATAGTTTGCTTAGTGTGTGACCAAGGTGTGCGGCAAGCCCCAAGTTCTCCGGTTGTGCTTTGTTTACTGTTGACAGGTAAAGGCATATCCATGTCTTAGGCCTTGGTTACTGCGTACAAAGCCACTACAGATGTCCAACTATTTTTTACCACTTAAAACAACTCTTATTAGACCGAATCAAAAGGTCACGGAAAACCTTCGCAAATAATTCTGACTACGTTAAGAAATCCTTGCAGTTGCCCGACCTTCAGACAAGCCAAACCTAGCTGAAGCTGACAAACACTGCACAAACTACAGAACCACCCACTCTCCCACCTCCTCTCATCAGTCATTTTGGCTCACTTCCATAATCATCATTCATCACAGGTGAACTGTGCTGGGATGAAACATTATCACAGAATTTGGTGTTGAAATGCATCCACTTAAAGAGGCTAGACATATCAGACAGCATTTTATTACATCCATAAACGCAAAGACAGAACAAAACACACGAAAGTAGCATATCATATTGCCAGATGAATGTGTCTTAACATTTTCTAGTTTAAATAATGAAGAAGTTTTCTTGCGGTATAGATTGATGTGATTTCATATAGTGTTTCTGTTTAACACCACGGTGTTCCTGACACGATGTAATTAAATTTCGCAGATGGATTCCAGCTTTAATGATTTTCAGGAAATTGTCCCTTTTGCTAGTTTAATAATTCCCTTCGTAGCAAAAAAAAACTGTTAGATGGAAACCATGGCACAGAGTGTAATTAAAATTTATAGAAACACTAAATTACTAAATATTTATAATTTTTAATGAAAGATAAATTGTTTTGTTACCACTAGTTACAATGAAGTAACAAGTGCCAGAAGTAGATGGCCGCCTGTTTCTCTCATTCTGAAGGCTAAATCTAGGAGAGATAGATGACTGACAATAATAAGGGCCTTAAATAAAATACAAAATTAGTATATTTTTCAGCATTTTCATATTTAAATCAGATCAAAAATATTTCTTTACCTGATGTGCGAATCTTCAACCTGAAATCTAAGAAACTGGGAGTGAGAAAAGATTTACAGCTTTTCACAGTAACATCATTGCAGTGTTAATGTAAGCCTACCTGTGACAATAAAGATTATTATTATTATGTTGGACCATTAATCGTAGGTCATTGTGCATTGCAGCGAAGACTGCAAACTCACAGCCGAGGAGCTAAACTTGTTCTATGTTAAAAAGATAAATCAATTTTAAAGGATTTTCGTAAGTTTCTGCAGGAAAACTTAGGCTCCTTAGATTTTCCTGAAAAATCCCCAGGCAAACAGCCTTTTTCAATGAAGGGGAAAGTGAAAAATAGGGAACTGAATGCATGAGAAAAGGAAAAGAAACAGCTCATATCTCCAAAAGGCTATCTGGACTATTGTGTTTGTCTCCCAGTCTGTACCACTGTTATCTTTACTTTAGCCTCAATAATGGGACTTAATGAATGGACATGGTCACTAAATTTAAAGTGCGTGTTGCCAAAATGCCTTTGAGGAGGTAGCCTACTAACAACTGAACTGGAGATTCCTTTAAATTATAAAATTGATAGTTTAAAGGAATAACCCCTAGCTGCCATTGGCCTTTATTGATGATTCTGTAAATCTTGAGGATGTGTCAAAAGAAATTAGCGGTGCTAAATACGTGCTTACAAGAAAAAAGTTGAATCGATTCTCTGCTTAATGCTGCGAGTGCAGAATTTTAGTGCGAATTGATAGAAAAGGGCGGAGTCAAAAACAATACACATAGTGTCAGAGGCTTCTTCCAGTCGCATGTACCTTCTGTCTCCTGGCATAAATGTTATGTTGCAGTTTGATATTATTATGCATGATATGAATAGCCACTCTAACTAATTCCATTTGAATAAGCAAATAAATGATTTAGTGTGGAGAAATTAATAAAGCAGTGATAATATTATGATAAATGGTTTCAAATTCTCCATGCTGTGAGACTTGCATGAGTTGCCACATACAAGATATGTCACTAACTATAATTGACTGGCAATCAATTGTAGACAATCAAATGCTAAATAACAAGTTTTAGAATTAGCTTTAAACCACAGTCATTACCTTCATACAAGCTTTTTTTTTCATTTAGTCCATTAAGATGAAAAGGGCCTTGAAACATGTAGCAGGATTTAGCTCCATGGAATTAGGTCACTTTGTTGTGGTATATTCAGCAGCACAACCACAGAGCAGCTGAAACAGAACAATGTTTCACAAAATTGTCCTGACTGCAAAAGAGTGAGATAAACCGGGAGTGCCAAGAGGCAGGCTTGCTATCCTCGAGCATGGTGAATAAGAAAGAACTTGCATTTATATGGAACCTGTCTCATTTCCAGGACATTCTACTTAAACTTTGGGCAGCACGGTAGCACAAGTGGCTAGCACTGTGGCTTCGCAGCTCCAGGGTCCCAGGTTCGGTTCCCCGCTGGGTCACTGTCTGTGCGGAGTCTGCACGTTCTCCCCGTGTCTGCATGGGTTTCCTCCGGTGCTCCGGTTTCCTCCCACAGTCCAAAGATGAAATGAAATTAAATGAAAATCGCTTATTGTTACAAGTAGGCTTCAAATGAAGTTACTGTGGAAAGCCCCTAGTCGCCACATTCCGACGCCTGTTCGGGAAGGCTATTACGGGAATCCAACCGTGCTGCTAGCCTGCTTGGTCTGCTTTCAAATCCAGCGATTTAGCCCTGTGCTAAACAGCCCCAACAGATGTCCAGGTTAGGTGGATTGGCCTTGATAAATTACCCTTAGTGGCCAAAAAAGTTCGGAGGGGTTATTGTGTTCAGGGCATAGGGTGGAAATGAGGGCTTAAGTTGGTCGGTGCAGAGTAAATGGGCCGAATGGCCTTCTTCTGCACTGTATGTTCTATGTCTATGTTTGAACAACAATGAGGTAAATGACCAGTCAACTTAGCTTTTAGCGGTGTTAATTGAAGGATAAATGTCATCCAGGACAGCAACAATTTGTATTCAAGTAGTTCCATGGGATCTTTCACATTCAGCTGCATGGGATCTGAGGTTAATGTCTCCACCAATATGCGGCACTTCAGATGGTACAATGCTCTGTCAGTATTAAACTGAAATGGCTATATGGTCAAACCCTGCAGTGTGACTTGAACCCACAACGTTCTAATTTACTGAGGCACACTGGTACTTAGCCCAGTACTATACATCAACAACTTTAATTTACAAAGGGAAAGTATCCCTTTGCTCTCTAGATTCTGGGTTTGAAGAGTATGGTGAAAATCGCAGGAACAAAAGTTCTGGGACGAGATTGGAGGCAGGGTGCCTTTCATGCATGAACAGTTTATGCAAGCAACTGGCATTTTAAATATCAGCTGCCTTCACTGCAGTGGGGTTTTGGCCGACTAGGAATGTGCAACCCAACATGCGCAGATTAGACCAGGGAATTGCAGTTCTGAACTTGGTGGATTTGTTTGGATACCGAGGGTACCCCTTTAGAGAGGTAAGGTGCCCCTTTGGACATGGTCGGCAGACACCTTTGTCAGGTGGCATTGAGGCAAGTCAGGTGCTCTTTTGCGTTGGCAAGGTGCCTTTAGTTGGCGCTAATGTGCAGAAAAAGCACATAAACTCATTACTGTCAAACTCATTGGAACTATCAACAAACCTGTCAAAATCAAATGTCAAAACTTGTCAGAAGCACGTGTCATAGGGAATTTCAAGCTATCAAGGCATCTAAATTATTTTAAAAATAAGTCTTGTGTTAAAAAACATTGCTTGCTATTTCACTCAGTCTAAGTATTTCCATCACTGGACTGGTGATGCGTGATTTTGCAACAATCCGTTATCACAATAGGGTGCCTGTCATTTCACAATTGATTGACAAACACAAGTGGTTATAAAATCTTTAACTTGGGATTATGAATTCCAAAATGTATTGTTATAAGGGGTTCTGTACTTGAATAAAATGTTTGTTATTATAAGGCTTTATGGCAGCACGGTGGTGCAGTGGTTAGCATGAGGTCCCAGGTTCGATACTGGCTCTGGGTCACTGTCCGTGTGGAGTTTGCACATTCTCCCCGTGTTTGCGTGGGTTTCACGCCCCACAACCCAAAGATGTGCAGGGTAGGTGGATTGGCCATGCTAAATTGCCCCTTAATTAGAAAAAATGAATTGGGCACTCTAAATTTATTTTTAAAAAATTATAAGGCTTTATTTAGTTGAAGGAATGAAAATGTTGTATATGGATTTTTAATGAATGAGCGTGGCTTTTGCGATATAGTGAAGACTGTAATAGATACTTAGAACTTTACTCAGTAGAACTTTATTTTATCTCATCTCCACATGAGTCCTGAGGTCTTCCCATGGTGAACACATGGTGAGCCGGCATGATAGCTGTAAAGGGAAAGGGTGGTGGGTGAGGGCATGGGGGAGGCAGGAGGGGCTGTGGAGGTGGGTGAGGGACATGGGGGTAGGAAAGGCTATGGAGGTGAATAGAGGGGTGAAGTTGGCATGGAGGATATGAGGGTCCATGAGGGATGGGTACACGGCATGAGGTGGCATGTGATAGCATGAATGGGGCATGGGGAGTGTGTGGGGGTTGAGAGGGTGAGAGCTGGAGTGGTATTTTAAACTTTTAAAATCTTCGGACACAGTGCCCCATGGCAGTCCTTCCACCGAGCTCACGCCTGCACCCAACAACCTCCTCACTTTTCCTGGGTTGCCCAACATGACTCCTATTATAGCCTGCATCCTGGACCAAAAATCCAATATTCAGTTAGCCATTTTTAAAGGCTGGGTTGGCGGACACAGGACGTCTCCTGACTGCGCACCCAATCCGGGAATGAAAAACCTGGGCCTAGTTGGATTTTTTGAAAAGCTAAAGATGTTGTGGGGGAAAGAGCCAAAGATTTGGGGGCAACACTTCCTTGGCAGTGGACACAATAAATATATTGCCTCAGAATGTTACAGGAATTCTATAAGAAAATGAACAGCTATATTTTCAAAATATTTCCAGGTACTCCTAGATTTCTAATAATTACAATGTTTTAACCTTTACATGTGATATGGTCACACTTAGCATGTACAAAATAATTGTACATGCAACATAGAAAGTCAACAAAACCTGCCAGATATCTCAATTTCAGGAGCAGAATGGTTGCAAACAAATTCCAAATACGTTTATTTGGATGTAAAAGTGGATGTAATTGGATATAAATTGGCATAAACAATTACATTTACATGTGAAAATTAAAGCTTTAACTAATTTATCCATCAACATTGAAGAGACAGTTTACAATTTCACCTCAAGGTGAGCTTCTAACTATATATCCGGGCCATCATTAAGACCACCTCTGTAACATTATTGACTCTGCCTCCATCTTAGTTCAGCCCATCTGCTGATGAATGTCTTTGTTATCTGCAGACTGACTATTCCAATGCATTCCTGACTGGCATCCCACATTCTACCGTCCGTAAACTTGAGGTTGTCCAAAACTCTGATGCCGATTCCTTTATTTGTACCAAGCCCCATTTACCACGAAGCTTGCTGACCTACTTTGGATCCAGGTTGAGCAATGCCTCAATTTAAAAATTCTCACACCCGTTTCAAATTCCTCCATTGCCTGACCACGTTTCATCTCTGTAATCCCCTCCAAACCACATAATTCCCAAGATATCCTCATGCGTCTAATTCTGGCCTCTTGAGCATCGCTGATTTTAATTGCTCCACCACTGGTGGTTGTGCCTCCAGCTACCTCAACCCTAAACCATGGAACTCCCCCCCCCCCTAAACTTCTCCACCTCTCTTTTAAAACATTCCTTAAAATTTACCTCTTGTTTAAGGATTTTGGCCATCTGATAATACTGGTTTGCGTTCAATACTGGTTGTTCAAGTTTGCTTTATAATGCTCCTGTGAAGTGCAATTCATCTTAAGTTTCTATATAAATACAAATCGCTTTTGTCATTGTTAACCATTTATGAACCTCATTACTTTCACTGATCTGCAAGAGGGCAAAGTGCAGAAGGTGAGTGAATCCCAATCCACTCCACAATCTGCTTCCTACATTGTCTTTGTTACCACTGTCTGTGCCTGTACACTAAGGCTACATAAACTATTAGATGCAAACCTCTCGACCTCACCTTCGAACTGCAGTTCCCAAAATTTGTGTTGGCCACTGGGAGTAATGAAACATGTGACAGCATTAAGATCCTCGACCTCCATAGTGGCCGTGTGTGTGTGTGTGTTTTCTAGTTCTTAGTAAAGGGGTACAAGTGATTGTCAGAAACTTTATTTACTGAAGACCTCTACCTTGAAAAGACTCAATGTGAATAACTCTGGCAGGTCCACAAATTTCAATGGCTTGTTGCTCCAGTCACTCAGCATCATGAGGTTACCTGCTCACCCCTGGTCTTGCTTCTGCCATAAGGCCTGGGCATCATTTTGTCCTACAGAAATAGAGGGAGAGAGTTAGTGGATTGTTCCTGAAGTTGAGAAGGCACTTTGTAGGGCTTGTAGAAGCTGAGTGGGACATGCAGCAAGCAGAAGAAAGATTACCTTCAAGTCAGGAAGTGGTCCTGAAAGAAGTCAGTGAATGAGCAAAGGCCACCAACAGAGAAGAATATTGCTAGTGACTGGTGTGAAAGGAGGAAGAATTTGAGAGTGTTTTGGGAATGAGAATCAGAGGTGTCCTTTTATGTTGGGTGATGAAGGAAATGCTGTTGGAGAAGGTGAATGACTGTTGCCATGTGTAACTAAGTGAGAGGGATAAATGAAGAGCAGTGTTCACCCTGCTATTCTAAGCACTTGCCGCACTGTATCCAGCACTGGAGGATGATGACCTTTGTAACTCTGGTGACAATCCTTGCAGCACAGCTGGTAAATAGCACCAAAAGCACCTTCGGGAAGCGAGTGAGAAAAATGGCATCTGCCTCTTAATCATTTCTCTGAAGAGTTTCTTTCTACAATCTTACAAACAACTCACTAGGGAAAGCTGCCATTTTTAGTTTTAATAGGCTTCCAGCAAGTTTGTCAGAAATTATGTTCAAAACCTGGTTGGAGTCTGGGATCCTTTTGTAATGGCTGGAATCTTACCAAAAAACAGCAAAGTGTCAGTTCCGGCGAGAAACCGGAGTGAAACCTGCCAACTCCGCCTCTTTAAGGAAAGTTTTTCTCCTCATGAGAATCTCGCCACACGGGCAGCATGGTGGCGCAGTGGTTAGCACTACTGCCTATGGCGCTGAAGACCCGGATTTGATCTCGGCCCTGGGTCACTATCTGTGTAGAGCTTGCATATTCTCCCCGTGTCTGCATGGGTTTCACCCCCGCAATCCAAAGATGAGCATCTTAGGTGGATTGGCCACACTAACTTGCTCCTTAATTGGAAAAAATAATTGGGTACTCTAAATTTATTTAAAAAAAAGAGAATCTCACCGCACACCCGGCGTCCTCCCACTGATTCACTCGCACCGGGGAAACTTCATCAGTGTAATCACAGGGGAGCTCTATGTAAACGCCTCCACAGCACTTGATTCAGATTCAGATTGAGGGGGATGGCAGAACGTAAGCCAGCTCCGCGTTTTGCTGAGGGAGCCCTGACCACACTCCTGGATGGGGTGCAGCAGAGGCGGGGTGTACTCTATCCGCAATCCAGCAGGAGGCCCACGAGCAGAGTCACCACCCATGGCCAGGAGACAGTGGCTGCCCTAGTCACTGCTAGCACTCTGCAGAAGCGGATGGGTTAGCAGTGCAGGAAGAAGATTAACCTTCTTCACCCAGTCAGGGTCCAGTCTCTCACTGCATCCCCTCACCCACCCCTCGCAGCTCCAAAGTGATCTCACCCCCGCACCCCCCCCCCCCCCACCCCCCATTGACCTCACGGGTTGCTCATCTCTTGCGAAGACTTTGATCCCCCACCCTCATTTCAAGTTTGCTCCATACATCCCTGCTTTCACTCCAGTCCCATGCATGCCGCTCCCTAACCATCTGAACTGGCAGGTATGCCGCCTACAATCTTACCATCTGTGCAGGAGAAGCTGGAACACAACTGGCGTGAGATGGCTCAGCCTCCTGGAGTCATGTGGGAACTTAGAAACCCGACCCCGCTCAAGGAGCTAGCGCTTGAGCTGGCCGGGGAGGTTCCAGTGCCGAGGAGGGCAGGGAGGGGCAGTTGGAGGCCTTTTCTCATTCACTGACTTCTTCAGGACCACTTCCTGACTTCACACTCAAAGGTGCTCTTTCTTCTGCTTTCTCCATGTCCCACTCAGCTTCTACAAACCCTACAAAGTGCCTGACCCTGCCTGAGCTGATGGCGGTGGGGGCAGCAAGGAAAAGTGAGAACCCTCAGGACACACAGTCATACCTAAAACCTCACACAAATAAAAAGCTTGCACCATTAATCAACGGTGATGTACTCATGCCCTCTCCCCTCCCTTGCAGGGCAGAGTGGACCAGCCCGGGCCATCCTCACACAACTCAGAGAGGGACTTCTCCGATCTCACCCTCCAAAGAGACATCACAATTGTCAGAAGAGGATCGGTAGGAGTGCAACTCGGGGCCCTCCACCGAGTGGACCCATGCTGCTCGAACGTAGGCCCGGATAGTCAAGGTCCAGCCTTCCCCCCTCACCACCAACCAGCGTACACACAGCTAAGTCATCCCAGGCTATAGAGTGTGGAAGGCAGCAGACCGCCTCTACCTCAGCTGTGGATCCTGGGCATACACCGAGATGCAGTGTGAGGGTGAGGAACAGTAGGAAACTGTGGCACCTCATGGGCATGGGTGATCACAGGCAGCAGTTAAAAGAGGACACCACTGTAATGTAGCACCTGTAATAAATTTCATTTTGTTCACCATGATCCTCCACCTTTCATTTCATGGACCCAAGATTCACAAACCCCCAGGCCGCACTCAGCATTTCATCCCCATGAGGTGTGACAGCGGCAGTGCTATGTCTCCATCAGCTCCCACACTGATGACTCAGTGAAGACGTGCTGGTGTTGGCAACAACCCCCCCCCCCCCCCCCCCCATTCTCCTCCCCCTTCATCAACGGTCAGGCCTCTCGTTGCTGCCACTCTTCTCCAGTGATGAGGATGCCACAGGTGACAAAATGCTGAGATGCTGACCCACCCCAGAGGTTAGTTGGATATTTACACCAGGACTCCTGACAGCGAAGGGGGCAGAGGGAGATGAGCGTATGTCCCACGTCTGTGAACCCCATGATCACCCCATTCCTTGGCAGGGTGCATCCAGCTCTTTGTTAGGCAGGAGTCAGATATATCGCTGAGGATGAAAGGAGAATCCCTCTGTCCACAATGCAAGTCATTATCATTCTGCTGCAGAGTCCGGCCAATGGCTTCAGCACTCTTCCCATGGAATTGGCCACCACAGTAATGCTGAGATAGCAGTCTCCTCATATGGAGATTTCCTCACTCCAGTCCTGCTCATTGCCAAACCTAAAGGTTATGAGAGCATCCCTAGGCTGACGGCTCCAGCCTAGGCCGGTGTTTCTTCCTCCTCCTCCTGCTCTGTGTGTTGCCCCTTGCTGCCCTCCTCAACCTCCTCACCTTAGAAGATTTGGTGTTCCTCCATCTCCTCCAGGTCCAGGTGGTCTCCCCTCTGCAGCGCCAGTTGTGGAGAGCACAGCAGGCCACAATAATGTGCAACACCCTGTAAGGGCTGATCTGGAGTGCAACCCCTGACCGGTCCAGACATCGGAACCGCATCTTCAACTTTCCAATCACCTTCTCCACCAGCATGAGCATTAAAGCATGAGCCTCATTGCAGCAAGTCTCTGTCTCAGTTTGTGGTCTCTGCACTGGTTTCACCAGCCAACCTCCTTAGTGTCTCTTCAAACTCTACTCTCCCTCAAAGATATCTGGGATTCGCAAGCGTCCCATGATGTAAGTGTCATGGTGCTCTCTGGGAAATGGGCACACACATGCATGATTCTCATCGTGTTACGGCAGCACGGTGGCGCAATGGTTAGCATTGCTGCCTCACAGCACCGAGGTCCCTGGTTCGATCCTGGCTCTGGGTCACTGTCCGTGAGGAGTTTGCACATTCTCCCCGTGTTTGCGTGGCTTTTGTCCTCACAACCCAAGGTGTGCAGGCCACGCTGAATTGCCCCTTAATTGGAAAAAAATTAATTGGATACTCTAAAATTTTTTTAAAATGATTCTCATCATGTGGTCACAGGCGATCTGGATCAGAGGAATGAGGTCGCTTGCGGTTCATAAATGACTCAGTGAAGACGGATGATGCCATGGGAACCACAGGGCCATGTGGGTGCAGTCTATCAAACCCTGCATTGGGACTTGTCAGCTAAAGGGTGAAGCCCATGGCCCTGGTGTCTTGGCTCTCCAGGCCCCGGTCCAAGATTATATACATTTGGGCCCTCGCATAGAGGGCATGTCACCTCCATAATGCATGGCCTGATGTAAAGATGCCACACATATTACCGGTGCTGCCCTGAAACGAGCCCCGTGCATAGAAGTTCAGGGCTGAGGGCCACTGGCTGTGCGTGTCTTTCCATCTCATGTGATGCCAGCTCTTGCAGGACTTGGCCGAGGTGTGTCCACTGTCGCCCAGGACAGGTGCAGTCTTCTCCAGCACTGTGGTTCCAAAATCTAAAGATAGGAGGATCAACATCGGAAGACCCTTGGCTGGTAGGGCCTCAAATGGGGCTGTTCCCTCTGTGATGCTGCTCCCTGTACAACTATAGGCTCAGGCTCCCCTTCCTCAGCAGGGCCCTGGTCCTGGCAGTGTGCAGTAACATGTCTCTGTCTCTGCTGCTGCTCTATTGCAAATAGTAGAAACACCAACTCGACAGACTCTTAGTGAGCGCCTCTCCGCTAAGTCTCACATCCTCCCCTCTCACACTGGCATGTCCTCACTCTTGTCCACCAGAATAACGTGCATGCACACTCATAGAATAGAATCATAGAATTTACAGTGCAGAAGGAGGCCACTTAGCCCATCGAGCCTACACTGGCCCCCGAAAGAGCACCCCATCCAAGCCCAGCAGCAGCACCCCCCCCCCCCCCCACGCCCCGCAACCCAACAACCCCACCTAATGTTTGGGCATTATGGGGCAATTTAGCATGACCAATCATCTAACCTGCACATCCCCGGGCCGTGGGAGGAAATCCACTCAGATACTGGGAGAACGTGCAGACTCCGCACAGACAGCGACCCAAGCAATGAATCAAACCTGGGTCCCTTATACTCGAGAGTCTCCCTGGCTCTTGTCCCATGGCCATTCCCCAAGGCCAAGGCCAACCATTCCGTCCAAACTTGTCCTGGGTGACTGGGCTATTGGGTGGATGCATGGGACCTGCATCTGCATTCTCATGGCGCACCTCAACAAAACCTTCCCATCATGACATGGAACAGGCTGAGTGATGATAGACTTAAACATGATGTCTTGCCTTGGGGAAAACAAGTGTATCCTGTGTGATGAGCATTGGGGTTCATTGGCTGGGACTGAACTATTTTGTGTGAAACCAAATAAACTAAATCAAAAGAGCTGAGGGACCAAGTAAATGGGGCAGCCCCTTAAAGGGACACTGCCTTAAACAAAAACAAAACACAAATGAAACATCAAAGTAAAATGTAATGAAGAGAGTCAATAAGGCGCCCCAGTCCCAGCGTGCCCAACAGGGACGGAAGATCTCAAGTGGACACCCGGCCATGAATGTAACCGCAGGCAGTCTGGTCGGATGAACCCCCAGGTCACCCACTATTTGAACCTCCTGCATGGAAAGTTCAACAAGGCTTAGGAGGTTCATGAGGTGGTTCCTCACCCCTCTCCACACCTGGGGCGGCATTCTCCCCTACCCGGCGTGACAGGGGGTCCCGGCGTAGGGGAGTAGCGCCAACCAGTCAGGGGTCGGGCCTCCCCAAAGGTGGGGAATTCTCCCCACCTTTGGGGGCCAGCCCCGCGCCGGAGCGGTTTGCACCAGAAGACTGGCGCAAAAAACCAGCGCCCCCAGCAGCGGGGTTGGCCGAAAGGCTTTCGCCGGTTGGCGAATGCGCCGGCAGTGACGTCAGCGGCAGCCGGTGCATGCGCGATGTGGGGTTCTCTTCCGCTTCCGCCATGGCGAAGGCCGTGGCGGCCGCGGAGGAAATTAGTGCACCCAGGGCACTGGCCCAGAGTCTGAGCGGGGGGCTCCGATCGCGGGCCAGGCCACCGTGGGGGCACCCCCCGGGTTCGATCGCCCCCCTGCCCCCCCCCCCCCAGGACCCCGGGGCCCGCTTGCGCCGCTGATCCCGCCGTTCCAGAGGTGGTTCAAACCTCGGCGGCGGGAGAGGCCTCCCAGCGGCGGGACTTCGGCCCATCCGGGCCGGAGAATCACCGCAGGGGCCTCTCCGATCGGAGTGGTGAGATTCCCGCCGCCGCCACTTCCCGGGTGGCGGAGAATCTCTGCAACGGCGGGGGCGTGATTTTCGGCGGCCCCAGGCGATTCTCCGACCCTGCTGGGGGTCGGAGAATTTCGCCCCAGGTGTCCATAGATCAAGAGAGTGGGGCTGAAGTGCAAACAAAACTGTGACAAAACATTTTTCAAGTAACTAAAAAGGGGTGCAGTGGAAAGCAACTTATATCCGTATGGTCCACAGACTCCACAAGGCCGCAGAAAGGGCAGGCATCTTGGGGGTCCGTGAATCGATGCAGCCCCCGATTGTATGGGACGGTTGCAATCAACACCCTCCGCTCCAAGTTAAGAGGGAGGAATCTTCTATAGAGGGACCTCCACTGGGGACCTCTGTCGTCGGATGGCAACAAGGGTTGCCAAGGCATGTCTGGGCGATGGGTGAGGGCAAAGAAGTGAAGTGTGTGCAGCAGCTGCACATACAGAAAACCCCTCCGCGCAGTGCAAAAGGGCACAGAGGGCACCTCCGCAAGGCAGCTTGGGCTCTGGAGCTCCGATTCCCGAGGTGGGATCTGGAGCCAATGTGGAATTCCGTCCAAACAGCAGTACTCTCAGACACCTGCCCACTGCACACCTGGTCGCCTCAAGGCCACAAGTGCCATCAGGCCTGATTACGACCATTTTAAGGTCATGGAAGGCATTAGCAATAGGCTGGACATCTAACGCCACACAATGTGCCAATTCAAGGCGTGTCATCCAAACCACTCCTCTACCACCGAGCATATCCCTGATACTGATCAGCCCAGCAGCCACAACCCATCTCTCTGCCAACTACCCAAAATGGTATTGGTGGTATTGCGGATTCCTGAGCAGCGGCTCCCTGACGACAGCCACTATTCCAGACAGAAGAGAGCTCTGACGTGAGGCGATCATGTTCCAGACTTTGAGTACGTTCTGGTAAAAAAAGGGCAGAACCTGCAAGGAGTGACAAAAACCCCGCGGGTCTATGAACAGGAGCAGAACGTCATAGTTCAGGCCGTGCACCTGGTAGAAAAAATAAGTTGCCCAGGCACACATCTAGGAGGGAGCTTGACATTAAGGTATGGCTGCAGGGCCTGAAGGCAGTGGAAGGTCACCACCTGGGTCCTCACTAAGCTGGAGACCCAGAACCTCAGCAGCGGCCCAGTGCAGTCTTTTGTCCCAAAAGAACTGTATGAACATTTTCTGGATTTATGTCACAAAGTCAGGGTGTGGGGTCAAAGTGTCTAGCGGCTACCACATGGTGGCAATAAGCTGCTTTATGACCAGAACTCAGCCTCTGTAAGACAGCCTTCGGAGAAGTCCTGTCCAGTGTCTCAGGTGAACGGTGACCTTGGTCTCTAGCTCCTGCAAATTCACCGAGCAGGATTGCCGGGCAAAGATGGATCCCAAGTAGAGAAGTCTAGTCCTGCTCCAGGTGAATGACCTGAGCTCCTCTGAGAGGGGGTCCACCTGCCAGGGACCCACCAGGAGCCTGGAACACTTGGCCCAGTTGATCCTGGCAGAGAATGCAGCAGATTACACAGCAGCCTAGAACACGCACATCCTCCGCAGGTCAGCAGGTCCATGAGAATGAGGAGCACATCATTGGCATAGGGCTAAAGGAGCACCCAGGTGCCGGACCCATGTAGAACCAATCCCGCCAACTTCCTCTGGAAGCCGCACAGAAAAGGCTCCACACAGATAGAAAACAGTTGGCCATACAAGGGACAGCCCTGCCGCGCCCCTCACCCAAAGTGAAGAGGCACCGTCAGGGACCCATTAACCTTAATGAGACATTCTGCGGCAGCGTACAGAAGTCGGAACCGGGGGAAGAAGTGCATCCCAAACCCGAATGCCCACAGAGTTCCAAATAAATATTAATGATGCACCCTGTGGAACGCCGTCTCCTAGTCAAGGGACAGGAAGATGTGCGACAGACCAGTCTTCTGGGAATGGTGGATTAGGTCCCGGACTGGGTAGATGTTATCATGATTAGTTTGGCCTGGGACCTTGTAGGACTGGTCAGGATGGATCATGTGGTCCAGTATGGTGTCAAGGCGAGAAGATATTGCCCAGGTGAAGATTTTGTAGTCAGTTCTGAGGAGGAAGACAACGTGTCAGTTTTTAAGGAGGCGGACATCCCCTTCTTGGTCAGCAGGGTAATAACACCCTGCGCCATGAAAGGGGCATCTCCCCAGTTGCGACATTCTTCATCACATGACCCCCACATAGTTATGCTCTAGGACGTGCCCGAATGCCCTGAAGAACTCTATGGTCAGCCCAACCCTGGGGTTTTGCCCTGGAGAGGCTGACAAGGGTGCCAGTCAGTTCCCCTCGGCTGACACGGCATCAAGCATTCTGACACCCTCCAGGCTGGCCTGCGGCGGGTCCTCACACAAATCTCTGCATCATCCTCGCTGGACAGATCCAGGGAGAAAGGGGAAAGTGTAGAAGCTCTGTGAATCTTGATGCCCTCCAGACACGAGATGAGGATCCGTTGGCACCCAGCAGCGTAAAGAGCTGCTGGCGGACCCCGTGTCTTTTTTCCAGCGAGTAGAAGGAAGAGCCGTGGCCTAGTTCTGTGAGGATCTGTATTCACAACCTCACATACGCACTGCGGGACCCAATGCATTGCAAGTCTATCAGCGCGCCCGTCTCTTCCGACGCCAGCTGAATGTCTGGGTACTCATCGGGCTCTTTCCATAGAGTCAGAGAATCCCTACAGTACAGAAGGAGGCCATCCTGGCCCATTGAGACTGCACCAACCCCCTGAAAGAGCAGCCCACCAAGCCCACTCCTCCGCCCTATCCCCGAAACCCCACCCATATGCATGTCTGTGGACACGAAGGGGCAAATTACCACGGCCAATCCACCTAACCTACACATATTTGGACTGCAGGAGGAAACCAGAGCACCCTGAGGAAACCCACGCAGACACAGGGAGAAAATGCAAACTCTGGTCAGTATGACCACCGGCTCATGGCCGCGTGAACTCGGAGACCCGCGCACAGATGATAACGGGTCCAGCAAATGACGCTGAGGTATTGTTGGGCCCGAGTGTTTGCAGCATGACATCAAGTCCAGACTTCTATTTTTCCCCGAGCCGGTGACCAGAGGTGTTTGTTTTTTTGGGGCTGGGGCGGTTGAGTCTTGGGAGCGAGCACCCCTGCCCTGCACCTTCTTTCATGCTTTCTGGCCTTTCAGATGCTCTCCCTCCTTCCCAGCTGGGGTGTCAGTTGCTGCCGTCGTAGCTTCCCCTTGGAGGAATCAGTCGGAGTGTTGGGGAAGGGGGGTTGGCAAGTGCCACAGTCACTTTGATATTGTCTGTGGCCTTGGAGGTGGGGCAATTCTTTTGGATGTACCGTACCGCCTTGCGGGCATGGCACCACTCTCTGTCCGCCAACCAGAAGACACGGTAGGCAGCCCCCTCATTAGTGATGTCAAAGCTGCTCTCCAAACACTCCTCCCAGGCCAGGCGCACAAAGACCTGGGCTGGAAGAAGTAGATATGATGGACGTTTGCCTTCCTGAGGCTGAGTGGAAGCAGCACCTGCCCGGAACGGACCTCCCCCAACAGGTGGAGCTCCGGCGGAGGAGCCTACCCGGGATGAAGGTTGGGACATTTGAAATAACTAATCTCTGGGTGATGGCCTCCAAAGGGTCCATCGCTAGGAGGGTCCTGCACAGAGTGTGCACCTTTCCCCCGCCGAGCTGAACCGCCGGTTCAAACCTCAGGAAGAACCCCGTCGTCCCATATATTTTTTGAGGCTGCGCGATGGGCGAGAGGCCGATAACCCCGGCATTGTCTTTACACAAGCGTCAATAGTCGTGGTGGGGTGGGTGTAGCATTTCACCCCTAGTGTGCATTCTATTGGGTGCATTGCACCCAAACGGGAGAGCATGGTGAGGCATCGCGATTAGGATCCCACCCAAAGTGAATGGGACCAAGCCTTACACACCTAAATAGGTTTAAACCCCACTTATGCATCCTATCAGACTCCTGGCATCCACCGGCCTCCCTAGGGAGACCCCACAGCTGAACTCCATTCAGCACTGGTCCACACAAATGTGCTCCACCAGCTCAGAGACACACAACTCAGTTGGCAACAGTAGTGGACAGGCTTCTGGGGCACATTCTGGTGAGCACCACACAGTTGCTGATGCACATCAGGTGGAATGTCCAGACGAGACAGCAGTCGGAGGTCCCAGTCAGATGTGGAGCCTCTGGACCAGGTTTACCCGGAGCTGATGCCAACAGGGGGATGTCAGCAACACTCCAGCATGTCCATAGCCAATTGGAGTAGGCCCAGTGACTACGGGTGCAGGACATTGCGCTGGCAATGTGTGGCACCAAGGCTAACACTGCTAGGGTGGTGACCACTACGGAGAGCTTGCTGCAGCATGAGTGGTGGGGGTCAAGGCATGGCTCAATCTGTGACAGCCATGGCTGAGCACCTCAACAGCATTCCCCAGTTGCTAAGGGACGTATTCCAATCTCAGGTGGACCTTGATGAGGCGCTGCGGAGCATGTCCCAGTTTCAGGAGGTCATTGCCGAGGCACTCCAGGCATGTCCCGGTCACTGGGGAATGTGCCCCAGTCTCAGGTGAGCATTGCCGAGGCACTCAGGGCATGTCCCGGTCACTGGGGAATGTGTCCCAGTCTCAGGTGAGCATTGCCGAGGCACTCAGGGCAAGATCCGATCACTGAGGAGCATCACCAAGGGTATCAATATCATGCTGCAGACACTGAGGAGCCAGTAGGACTGGCCGAGCCAGATGATGCAAGGGCAGCTGTGGCTCGATTCAGCTGCCCCTATAACCCGAGGTGAATAGGGGGCAGCACGGTAGCATGGTGGTTAGCATAAATGCTTCACAGCTCCAGGGTCCCAGGTTCGATTCCCGGCTGGGTCACTGTCTGTGCGGAGTCTGCACGTCCTCCCCGTGTGTGCGTGGGTTTCCTCCGGGTGCTCCGGTTTCCTCCCACAGTCCAAAGATGTGCGGGTTAGGTGGATTGGCCATGCTAAATTGCCCGTAGTGTCCTAAAAAGTAAGGTTAAGGGGGGGTTGTTGGGTTACGGGTATAGGGTGGATACGTGGGTTTGAGTAGGGTGATCATTGCTCGGCATAACATCGAGGGCCGAAGGGCCTGTTCTGTGCTGTACTGTTCTATGTTCTATGTTCTATGAAACCTAGGGCCGTATGGGCAGGGGGAGGAGATGCTGGGTGCCAACCTGGAGCCACCCTATGGAATGGCGAGGGCAGCCACTAGCGCCCCGAGACCCACGCCCTGACAACAGCGCGTCTCGGAGTCAGACCACATAACAGGGTGGCATGGCGGGGGATGTACCGCTGACAAGTGGGTTGGGGCCCTCTGATCCCAGGACGATGAGCGGGCGCCCACCAGGGGCTCAAAGGCTATGGGACGCGGTAGGCAGCAGGCTGCCTCCACCTCTGATGTGCATCCTGGGGACATACCTAGACATAGCAGTAGAGCACAGAAGCCTAAGCAGGTCGAGGATCACTGAGATGGCACTGGGGGGGTAGGGGGGGGGGGGGTAGGGGGGGGGGGGGGGGGTAGGGGGAGTAAGGTGGGGGGGATGCGATGAAGGGGGAGGAAGGGGTGGGGGAAGGATTGGGAAAGGTGGGTCAGCACCATTAGCGGCCAGAGGTAGTTGGCGGACACAAACGTAAAGCATTAAAAAACGTTGCACTCGAGAAATATGACGCCTCTGGCACTTACTTCCGCAATGCAGGTCAACCACCAATCCCCTATCCCAGTCCCCCCCCCCCCCCCCCCCCCCCCCCCCCGGGCAGGTGATGGTGTGAGCATGCATTCAGCAGAGAGCCTGGAGTCCGACAATGGCATAGCTGGAGGAGCACGAGTGCTCAGCTCTCATGGGGTTATCATCACTCCCCTGTCTTTGACAGTGACCCACTGACCTTGCCGACATTGTCCCATCACCCTGGTGTGATGTTACGCTGACCCTGAAAAGGTGGAACAGGATGGGAAGGGGTGGGATGGCAGACGAGGCCACATCCTACGTGGACCGGGCGAGGATGAGCACCTCCGTGACCCTCCAGTCTTGCCGAACTCTCACCGCTGCCACCTGTCCTCCATCCACCGGCTGGTCCTGCAGGTCTGCCCTGGGCTCGTCCTCCAGCCCCTCCTGTCTGGTGCCTCTTCCTCGTCTTCCTTGGAGGTGATCACATATTCCTCCCCGTGCCTCGTCAGCACACTGCCCCACTGCTGTGCCAGGTTGTGGAGGGCACAGCAGACCACAACAAAGCGGGCAACACACTGGGGGGGGGGGGGGGTGGACTACAGTGCATCACGAGAGAGGTCGAGGCCTTGGAACTGCATTTTGAGGAGTCCGGTGCACCGCTCAGTGACAGCTCGGGTGGCCGAATGGACCTCGTTTAATTGGTTCTCCGCATCGTTCACTGGAGTCCGCACCAGCACCATTAGCCAGGACCTCAGCAGGTATCCCTTATCCCCCAAGATCTAACCTGCCATCCTGGGGTGGCGACTGCCCCAGGATGTAACTGTCAAGCACACTCCCTGGGAAGCGTGCACACACTCTGGACGGGATTCTCCAATAATGAGGCTATGAAATGAAAATGAAATGAAAATCGCTTATTGTCACGAGTAGGCTTCAAATGAAGTTACTGTGAAAAGCCCCTAGTCGCCACATTCCGGCGCCTGTTCGGGGAGGCTGTTACGGGAATCGAACCGTGCTGCTGGCCTGCTTGGTCTGCTTTCAAAGCCAGCGAATTAGCCCTGTGCTAAACAGCCCCTATGTCCCCACGCCGGCGTGAAAACCGACGCCATCCACTCCGGCGTCAACAGCCCCGAAAGTGAGGAATTCTCCCCTTTCTAGGGGGAGAGGTTGCGGCCGGAGTGGTTCCCACAGCTCTAGCCAGCGCCAAACAGCCCATGCAGGTTCGCGTATGCATGCAACGGCCGGCGTATTTCCGCGCATGCGCAGAATGGTCGGCGTATTTCCGCACATGCGCAGAGGAAAGTATGCCCCCACGGAACCAGCCCGCCCGCCAATCGGTAGGCTTTGATTGCAGGCCAGGCCACCGTGCCCCCCCCCCCCCCCCCCCCCAGGACAGCACCCACACACTCACCTTTCAGGTCCCGCCGCGTGGCATGTGAGTAATCCACGCTGGCAGGACTCGGCCAAACCCGTCGGCCACTCGGCCCATCGGGGCCCTGTCAACTGCCCCAACCGGCGCGGCGGGAATCCCGTCACTGCCCAAAAAGCGGCGCCAGAGAATAGGGAAACCAGCGGCGGGGCGTGATTCGCACCCCTCCCCGGAGATTCTCCGACACGGCACAGGGTTGGAGAATCCTGGCCATGATCTTCATGTGGTGGTCGCACACGAGCTGGATGTTCAGAGAATGGAACCACTTCCTGTTGATGTAGGGCACTCCATGATGGCCCGGTGAGCGCAGGGCAACATGAGTGCCATCTATTACCCCTGCGATCTGGGGCATCCTGGCGATGGCGGAGAATCCTCCATTCCCGAATTGCTCTTACCTCCACATCGCCTGCTATCCGACATGCCCTGCCCACGCACACCCGGCCACAGCAGTGGCCCTGGGTCACCGGAAAACCACACCCTGTACCGCAGACACCCACACGTAATGTTAACTGTGCCGTGTGCTGATCCCTACACCGGTGCACACACCTTCTCTCTGTTTGCAGCAATGTCCCCAGTGCTGGGGCCCAGCTCCTGGGTGTTCAGATATTGACCGCAGGGTCCGTGGCATTGGCTTCCTGCAGTGTCCAGGCACAGTGTGCAGGCATCATGGTCTGATTGGGACGCTAGGCAATAGCTCCCACATGCTACATGGCACGCCACAGGAACCCACTTGGGAGGTGTGAGCTGCTCACTTGACTACGATTGCCAATTCCCGATCAGCAATAGCCTTCAGCCTCCACGGTCAGTGGTAGTTATAGATGGTCAGTGGGGCAGACAGGCAGGAGCTGGGGTTATTTATTGGGATAGGGTGGGAGAATGGTATAGAGGTAAAAGATAAGCAATCATCTTATTGAGTGATAGAGCAAACTCAAATGGCCATATGGTCTACCCCTGCTCCTATTTTGTATGTTTATGAGGCTGCTGCCGGCCTCTGGCGGATGATGGCGCTGAAGCATAGAGACTTAAAAGTGTCGGGGGCAAGTTGTTGAGTGGATTTTTAAAAATGCACTCATTCATGGGCTGTAGAAGGGGCTGCGAAAGGTGGCATTTATTTCACAATCATAGCTGCCCCACAAAAGCTGGTGGTGGGCTGCCTTCTTGATCCACTGGAAACTTGGGGCCACGGAATGATTCTCCAGGTCACTTCAGAGTCAACCAAGTTGACGTGGAGCTGGAGTCACATATTGGCTCTGCCAGGCAATCCAGGGCTGGGGGTTAATAATTCAGTGACAAAACTACTTTTCTACGGTATACTCTAAATACTCTAAATAAGCTGTGTGCAAGTGTTGGAATGAGACATTTCAACATGAACTACGTAGAATTATAAAAAATCAGGCCAACAGCAAATTGTTAATTTGAAGTAAGACTTTAGGATGGTTTTGTAAAAGTATTAAATATTTCATGAGAAATACACTTTTGCACGGGATACATTTTGGCTGAGGATGACACCTTTGTTAATCATGGCCAGCCACGTTTGAGGGATTGCATATCTGTTGAAGTTAAAAGGTCTTTGCTGTTACAACAGAAACACCTGGTTTCAGACGCAACACTAGTTCCAGAGAAAGTACCTTTGTGGTGGACCAGCATTTTAAGCTGCATTTCAGTCTTTGGTCAATGTTTGTTAAACTGGAGTCACTCAGGGAATGCCCTTACAAGAGTGATTTGCTTAGAAATGACTTCAGTTGAGCATGAAAATGAGCCTGTTTGATAAACACCAATGAACAATCACTCGACTGCATTTTACACAACATCGCAATGGAATGTATTTGAAACAAATTGCCTTTCTTATCCCTTTACAAACACATTTTCCTTTAATTTGCACTTTAACTGACATGGATGTCTATTTATCTCTTCAGAGACAAAGGAAAAGCTGTTGCACCTGGATCTTTGAAATTAAAATTCAGAATTGTAGGACAGAAGGTAAGGAAAAGAGAAATTATATGAAGCTCTTTTTTATGTTTCTTTTCTGTAGGATTCTAAACATGATCAGGTTAAATACATTTCGAGGGCGGAATTCTCCGACCCCCTGCCACGAATCGCGCCACGCCGCCCTGACGCCGGAACACAATTCTCCGCAAAGCGGAGAATCGTCGCCATTGACGCCGGCGTGGTCGGCGCGGCGCCGGTCGGGGAATGCGCGCCGATTCTCTGGCCCGGATGGGCCGAGCGGCTGTCACAAAAAAAATCCTAGTCCTGCCGGTGGCGTTCTAACATCCTCGGTGTTGAAGGGTCCGGGGGCGACCTGTGGGGGGGAGGGGGTTTCCAACCCCGTGGGGTGTCTCCATAGTGGCCTGGCCCGCGATCGGAGCCCACCGATCGGCGGGCCGGCCTCTCTGGCTGGGGGCTTCCTTTCCTCTGTGCTGGCTCCTGTAGACCTGCGCCATTTGGCTGGCGCGGGGAAGAAGGCCACTGTGCATGCGCTAGTTGGCGCCGGCCCAACTGCAGCGCCGCATTCACGTCGGGATCGGCAGCTGGAGCGGCATGGGCCGCTCCAGCGCCGTGCTAGCCCCCTGTGGACCAGAGAATGGGGTCCCGGAATGGGCGTCGCGCCGGAGTAAAACACTCCCGTTTTTATGCTGGCATTGACACTTAGCCGCCCGATGGGAGTATCCCGCCCAAAATCTTTCAAAAAGCCCTGATTCTCTGAATATAAGATTGATATTTACTGGAGTCCATGTTCACTGAACACATATGAAGAGTTAATTCAACAGATCATTCAGATCATTCTACCAACAATGATGATGAATGCAAGGTTCAGCATTTAAATAATGGACAGTTTGCACGGACACCTGGAGCAATTTTGTCTTTGGGCAACATTTAAAATTTTTGATTTATTTTCAATACTAAAACAAGTTTACTCTGTGTGCATATTACACTGCGTGCTGTGCAATAACCCAAAGGAAGGGATTATCGGCATTTGAGTTTATTTCAGCACTTTTTATATTGCTAAGAAGGATTCTTCCCAGCCAAAAATGTTGAAACCTTTGAAGACTGCAGCAAGGATGCATTTTTTATTCATTAATAGGATCTGGGCATCACTGATAAGACCAGCATTTATTATCCATCTGTAATTGCCCTTGAGAAGGTGGCGGTGAGTCACCTTATTGAACCACAACAGTCTGTGGTGCCTACAACTGCAGTGCTGTTAGGGAGGGAGTTCCAGGGTTTTGAAGGAATGGCACGAAATTCCAAATCAGGAGGCAATAGTGTTCCCATACATCTTTTGTTCTTACCCTGCAAGGTGGCAGAGGTTGCATATTTGATGGGTGCTGTCGAAGGAGCTTTGGCGAGTTACTGCAGTGCATCTTGCAGATGGCATCACACTGCAGCTACTATGATGGAGAAATTGAAAGTTTGAGGTGGGTGGATGAGATGCCAATCAAGTTGGCTGTTTTGTCCTGGGTGGCATCAAGCTTCATGAATGTTGTTGGAGGTGCACTAATCCAGGCAAGTGGAAAGTATTCCATCAGACTCCTGGCTTTGCCTTGTAAATGGTGGAACGGCTTTGGGGAATCAAGAGGTAAAATGCTCTGCATTGGCAGAATTTTACAGTCCATTCAAAGCCAATGGACTTTTTAAGGGCGTGCTGTATTTTACAGCCTCACCCCTGCTGTGGCGGGGGGGGCGGGGGGGGGGGGGTGGGGGGGCATAAATCACCACCCGTAATCTCTGAACGATTCTTACAGCCACAGTATTTATGAAGGTGGCAGAGAATATCAGGGAGAGAAGTAAGACAGGGGCAGGAAAATTCAACTTGATGATCCTCCCCATCTGAAGTACAAATGTTCTGGTAATCAGTGGCCCTTCCAGCATTGTGTGAGTGAAGAGTTTGAGGCTGGAAGCTTATCTCAGCAAGATTTCTGACTATTGCACCCTGGGAAATATTGTGGCTCCTGGCTTTGGGCCAGAAGGATCCAGGTTCAAGTCCCACTCTAGGACTTGCTGGCCCTTGAAGGAGTGTTCATGATATTTCACAAGTTAAGAAAAAAAATTCAGCCTGCAATCCTTCCAATATTCTATCAGAGGAGGAAAGAATGAGAAAGTACACACAACAACACATTGCATTCGTTCATGTATTTCAGAGAACTACAGAGCACAACTATTCACCTTGACAACATCCACAACTATGCTGGAAAGCCAATTGAGTCAGCGGGTACCAAAGTCCAACAATACACAATTGTGTCCTCAAACATCTCGAGCAACCAAAAGCCACAGGCCTCAAGCTTTTATGGCATCCCACCCACCAGCTTTGCTGAGGGTATTTGGAAGCACCTTGTTGGACTGGTTGAGTTAATAAATCTTCTTTTAAGAATGGCACAATGATTGACATGTAATTGGGAAATAAATTCATGCCAATTATTGTGTTTGACATTAAATTAATTGCCTTGATCACATTTGGTGCATTGGAAAGCAATGTTTTTTTCATAACAGTTTCTCTATATTGCCAGTAAGCCATTGAAATTAAAGTCGTCTGACTGGATTGAATTTTAAGGAATGACCTATGTCTGTGTCTTAAATTATGTTTCTGTAGGATTAAGAGATTTGGAAAGAGGATAACAATGTCTGTTAAAACAGAAGGACTTTCTGCCACTTTTCAGCGCATTAGGATGCTGGAGGTGCTAATCTAACAATTGAGCCTTGGCAACGCATTGCACAAATCCTCCTTCACCTTTATCTTTGCCCAGTTCACCCTGGTGAGGTGATGATATCCAGTTGCTCTGACTCCTCTAACTATAGTCATCTTGTTGCCATGTTATGCAATAAGCAGAATATTGCATTAATACAACAAACCTTATGTGAGGAATTTTGTAGGAAGTCCCCAGGGACCTGATTCTTTGCTTATATAGTGCATAACTTACTCAATGATGCACTTGGTGGTCCTAGAATTAATTGTACATGAGTTTACATGAGCTGTTATGGGGTCGTAGAGTTACAGAGGAGTGGCGTAAACCATTTTGTTATGAGTAAGCCTTATCCAAGATATTATGATAGTTGTCTGTGAAACTGGCAATGTATACAGTCCTTCTGCTGTGGGCACACAGCTGAACATTAATGGAGAGCCAACACTTCTTGATGATTAAAGCTAACAGCTTGACTTCTGCTGCCTTGATGGTGACTTGAGAACAGTCTGTAATTCCCTGGGAACAATGGGAGTCAGCCACTGTCACGTATTCCAAATCTCTCTCCTATTAAGCGTCCACAGGAAAGTTGATGTATTAGGTGGTACTGGCAAATAGAACATCAGTGACTGGTTTGGTGCAACTGTGCACTGCAGACTGGGAGATGGTTTTGGCGCAGAAATTAAAAGCAGTGGTGACTTTAACTACCTCTGATCAGGCATGGCCCCCTCGTCCAGCAGGCAGCAAATCACAAGGCAGGAAATGCAGAGTTAAGCGATAACCTGCCTGGTGAAGAGCAGACTCCTGTTGCAGTACTCCTCAGTCACGTGCAGGTAAGTGACTCTAGATCTATGGGTTCTGCGAGGTGCATAAGACCCTCAAGAATAGCTCCTCTCACCCTTCACCTCCAGTCTGACACACCCAGTTGCTGCTCATTCTGACTTTTGCTTCTCCTCTTCTGCTGACCTTCCATCTAAAGGAATTAAGCAAAAATGGCAGACATGATAGATTAAGAGAGTTTAATCAGATTGAGTAAGGAAAGAAATAATCAAAAGCAGCAATAATGACTTGAAAATCCAGTAAGCACATTAACACATCTATGATCTTGGTGCCTGCAGCTGAGTGCCCCTTAAGAGGCGCTTTCAGTTAGTGAGTCAGGCAGTGCCTATAGTCAACCCTAAGGGGTTTTACTCAGCAGGTTGGGTTTAAGTTAAAATCACAGTTACAAGATCACAGGATTCATGCACTTCCGTGTGGCTGTCACCTAAATGAAATCAGGAGTTAAAATGGCAGCTGGTGCGATTACAATGGGAATTGAGCCATAAGTGAATTATATCGATTTTAATGCCAAAATTCCCTCACCCCACTCCCCCCAGACAAAGTGGGTGAAAATGTATGCCAATATTTCAAAAAGATACACCCATCCATTTGCCACACTGCCTTTTTCTCCAATGTCTATCAGGATCAAAAATACCATTCGCTCAGAAGACTGCTGACTGGATATTTAAACATTTCCACCAGAAGAGAGGAACAAAAGCAGCCAGAAATGGTGCTAATCTCCATCAGTAAACTGCTGGCACTCGTCCAAAGCAAATCCCAGACCACAATTATCCTGATTTAATATGATTTTTGCATTATATGATGTTCTGCTGTGTATGCATGTATATACATAGTACAATCAAAAAAGTGTTCATTTTGGGCTATGTCTTGTTCTTTTTCCTGCCATATAAGATGAAACTTCTAAAATATATCCATTTTCTCAACATTTTACATTGAAGATGGAAAATATTTTCTCAAGATTTTTCATTATTAGAATGTCTGCTTTAGTATGCATGAGATAATATGGGACTGATTTATTCTGCTGTGTTTGCACTTATCAAGTTTATTGTACAACAGAAAAATCATGCTTTGGAAAGTCGGTTCTATGTGTTCCCCCTTCCTATTGGCTTCCCACCTCAACACACCTTCAGTCAGCCAGGAGGTCCAAATCACAGATGTCTTCACTATAAACAGGTGGCATAATAATGACTAATCTTCTGTCCGCAATTCCCTATATTGGAAATATATTCGTTCAATGAATTTGATCATACTGATCATACAAACAGATATCAGTCCAATATGAGTATGGTATAGCGGTGTTCAACCTACCAGGAATGTTTGTACCGTATATCAAGCCTACACTTACAAATAGTCAGAGATGTTTTTGAGTGAACATTTGGATATGAGGTCAATATTTTTCATTTCTGCTAATTTGTTTGATAATGGAAGCAATACTAAATTTAACTTCTTTCACACTCTCCCCTTCGACTAACTTCTGCAACTGAATATTTTACACTGACACAAACCACTCTCTAGGGCAGGGGTGGGCAAACTTTTCCGTGCAAGGGCCACATTCAGAAATTCACAATTTTAAAGGGTCGCATAGTATATTAAGTAAAATAATTACTTCACCCGGTTATGATTCTGGGCGCCTCATGTAGAACATAGAACATAGAACAGTACAGCACAGAACGGGCCCTTCGGCCCTCGATGTTGTGCCGAGCAATGATCACCCTACTCAAGTCAACGTATCCACCCTATACCAGTAAGTAACCCAACAGCCACCCCCTCCCCTCCCCCCCCCCCCATTAACCTTTAAAAAAAAAATTTTTTTTTTTTTTAATGTTTTTTTTTAAAAAAAATTTTTTTTTAATGACTTGGTGGGCCGCATAAAGACCTTTGGCAGGCCGCATGCGGCCCGCGGGCCGTAGTTTGCCCACCCCTGCTCTAGGGCCTATTAACAACGCAAGATCATCACAGCCAAACTCAATCCTATTCTTACCCAATATCCACAAACATGTACTTTCCGGAAGGAGTACTTGATAATAATTAGAAGAACCCTCACTTTGATTTCTCACTCCACCCCAGGAACAATGATGCCAATTTTAGCAACTTTAACTTCATTTTGTCCAGTGTCAGCTAACTCAACTCAGACCAAGAATCTCTGGGCCTATTTGAACCATATAGAACATAGAACATAGAACAGGACAGCACAGAACAGGCCCTTCGGCCCTCGATGTTGTGCCGAGCAATGATCACCCTACTTAAACCCACGTAACCCGTATACCCGTAACCCAACAATCCCCCCATTAACCTTACACCACGGGCAATTTAGCATGGCCAATCCACCTAACCCGCACATCTTTGGGCTGTGGGAGGAAACCGGAGCACCCGGAGGAAACCCACGCACACACGGGGAGGACGTGCAGACTCCACACAGACAGTGACCCAGCCGGGAATCGAACCTGGGACCCTGGAGCTGTGAAGCATTGATGCTAACCACCATGCTACCGTGAGGCCCCTAATATGATTCTCTTCCACACTAGACAGGCAGATGCCAAATCACAAATCTGGGAAGTTTAAACTAAACTTTTCTTGCAAAGCTAATTTGCATGAGGTGAAAATTGACAATCTACTGGAACCATGGAGCACTCATTCCAGCCAGCTTAATTCCATGTGATTAAATTTGGTCCCCTGTCCTCAGCATTTACAGTCTGTAGGCCTAGCATTTCACTGTAAACTGGGCTGACTTTTATGAAAGCAGTGTTGATAGTCCTAGATTGAAGTGGTCAAGAACACAAGTTATTCATAGGTCAATGTAGCAACAAAAGCCCTTAATCAATCAGTAGTGTCTGAATATGATGTCATCTACATTTTCAAGGACCTTTTTAGACTTTGTCAGCTTGTCGGTAGCGTGGACCAAAGAGAATGCAAATGGCTGCTGTCAGGACTTTTAAAGGCTTTTCAAGCAAAAATCATGGGCTGGAAAGGAATGTTAAAGTTTAACTAGGTATACAATTAAGACATGTGGCAGCTTTTCTAATAGCTGGAGAACATAGCCTGAAGCATTTTACAACACACCATATTGCTAAAGCGTACTTAATAATGTAGATCCCTGTCATGTATCAAATGTAGCGCTATAAAACTAAGTGTAAACAAAATTAGACATCCAATGAAATATAATTTTCTTTTCCACAAAAATAATGATTAATATAGCATGAAAGAGGGACAGTGAAATGGCAAGATTACACTGAATCAATTGTATGAATTAATTCAACTTCAAACTTTATCACACATTCTCAATAACTAACCGATTGATTACTTTTCCGAGTATAATTGCACATTGAGACCAAGATAATAACACTGTTATATTTTAATCCTATGAGATTTACTTAGTTCCCGTAATGTTTTTTCAGATGCAAATAATTGACAAATCAAAATGGATTTACAAATATATTAATCAGTTATGAAAATTTGAGATTATTGCTCTCCTGTTGTTCATTTGAACTAAACCTGCTCTCCATTTACTTTGAACCTGCGTGTTAAATGTGGCAACACACAGCATTTTCAGCTTGCAGTAGCGGTAATAGTCTTTTTATACACAATATTGATCTGACAAAACTTGCACACTTTTTTTGGGCCGATAACATCAAGTACAATTTAAATCTGTTATTTGCAATTCAATTACCATCGGAAAATGTTTATTAAATCAACAAACAACACATTTTCCAAAATAAATTGCTTAAACATATCCAAGAATTTAAATCTTTTGTGTTTATTCCAGTAAAAGAATGAGCATTTGCTGAGTGCAATAACACAGCAAATAACTGAGTGTACTCTCCCCCTGATCCCTGACCCTATGTAGCTTGGGGTCATTGACCAGTGACATGTGACCTGCAAAAGTTAATTCCCACAGAACAATAGCCAAGCCCTGACATGGTCTTATTCTATTACATTTTGATACTAAATTAATTGTTTGTTTTCTCACAGAGAAGATGTGTCTGACCCTTTAGGCCAAGTCCAAAAGTAGCTGCAAATACATGTTATAATTGTGTGTTCAAGTGATGGTACACTAATAGGATTTAAAATTCAAATTAATACCTTTTTTAAGTCCTGTCAATGGGATAAAATATTCTTTCCACTCAGTAGATATTGAAATCAATCATGCACTGTTTCATCAAGCATGACTATAGATAACCAATTAGGTCCTGTGTTTATAACTAATTCCTATTCCCACAATTGTTTTACTAGACCCTAAGCATTAGAATAGAAAGGGAATGAATTACTTTGACACCAGGAAATGCATTATCAGATCATGACTATATATTCATTTTGATGTGCAAAGGAATTCTCACAACTGCCTCTCTCGACAAAAGATCGAGAAGTTTATTTACCAAATTGCTGAGATTGAAACAATCATTGCTTTCATGGTTTTCTTCTCCCAGCCTGTTGCTGAAGTTTAAATATCTCAGGATGTCCAAAGGTTTATGGTTTCATATCTTGGATGTTCATCAGTGGCAGCAAAACATGCCTGCCAGTTTGGTAGTGATCCTAATTTATACTTAATTGCATTCTTGAGGCTACACTCACCTCTGGATTGACAGGGGGAGGTGTGTGGCTGACAGCTGAGGTTTGTTACTGGTTGATGAAGGTCCAAGTTACCAAATGGTAACTTTCTGACACAATTCATAAAGGCTTTTGCATATTTAACAAGGAGAAGGATCTACTCGTGTATCTTCACATCCACCATAAAATAAAGACAAGAAAGGCTTTTAAACAAATCTGATTCCTCGGCATCTACAATGAACGTTAGGCCAGCCAACTACATGTATGTTATGGCTAAAAGACTGTGGGGGCTATTTTGAGCTTGCACTAGCCGTGTGCAGGATTGGTGACGCGGGTGGAAAATCCGAAGAGAATCGGGAAACGTGATTCTTTTTTTAAAATTTAGATTACCCAATTATATTTTCCAATTAAGGGGCAATTTAGCGTGGCCAATCCACCTACTCTGCACATTTTTGGGTTGTGGGGCGAAATCCACGCAGACACGGGGAAAATGTGCAAACTCCACACTGACAGTGACCCAGAGCTGGGATTGAACCTGGGACCTCAGCGCCGTGAGGCGGTTGTGCTAACCACTAGGCCACCGTGCTGCCCTTGGGAAACGTGATTTTATCCGGAGTGAATTGCATTTCCTGATTTTCCTGGCCCCACGCCAGTCAGTACCGGCACGAGGTTCACACCCATAAAGGGCATAAACCTAATTTCAATAGGTTTTAATGAAATCAAACATTTTTAAATGGGCCCCTCATCACATCCCCCTCACTAAATATTTATACCTTGCTGATGTAACATCACATCAGGGAGGGTTGCAACAGGTTTAGCCAAACGAGAATCAGTCGAGGGGATCCCTGCAGTGGCACAGAGGTGGGAATAGCCCCGAGGAGAAGGGGGTGGGGATGAGAAGACATGTCCGGTCAGTGTACTGGCACTTCTCCTGGCACAGGTTGGCTCTACTAGGTTGCCACAGTGCCAATCTGGCAGTACCAACCTGCGCCAGGCAGTAGTGCCGGGGTAGGGCCCAGTTGGGGGGGGGGGGGGGTCAGGGGAGAGGAATGGTGGCAATGATTAGCTGGAGTGGGGGGAATGCTAGCAATTATTGTCAGGGAGTGGAGGGGAATTCCGCGGGCGATTGTCTAGGCGGGGGTGGGGGGGGGATGCCAGCGATGACTGTCAGGGGCGTGGGGAATGCCAGCGATAATTGTCTGGGGGGGTATGCTGCTGTTGATTAACTGGGGTGTGGGGGAATGTCGGTGATGATTGTCAGAGAGTGGAGGAGATGCCATTGATGATTGTCAGGGGAGTTAGACTTTAAGACCATAAGACATAGGAGCAGAATTAGGCCATTCGGCCCTTCAAGTTTGATTGCCAATTCTATCATAGCTGATGTGTTTCTCATCCCCATTCTCCTGTCTTCTCCCATTTACTTGATCCCCTTATCAATCAAGAACCTATCTATCTCTTTCTTAATGACACTCAGTGACTAGGCTTCCACAGCCTTATGCGGCAATGAGTTCCACAGATTCACCACCCTCTGGCTCCCGGGGTTGACCCCGATAGCTCTGTGGTGTGGACTGGGGCCGTTTGGTTTCAGTGCTGATCAAGAGTCACTTTAAAGATGGTGACCTGGGGCTGGATTCCGCCCCCGCCGGCTGCCGAATTCTCCGGGACTGGATATCCGGCGGGGGCGGGAATCGCGCCACGCCTGTCGGCGCCCCCCCCCTTCCCCCCAGGTGATTCTCCGGCTTGCGACGGGCCGAAGCCCCGCTGCTGTTATGCCGGTCCCGCCGGCGTGAATGAAACAAGGTATTTACCGGCAGGACCAGGCGGCGTGGGCGAGCTCCAGGGTCCTGGGTGGCGGAGGGGGGGGGGGGGGGCGCGGGGCGATCTGGGCCCGGGGGGAGCCCCACGGTGGCCTGGCCCGCGATCAGGGCCCACCGATCCGCGGGCGGGCCTGTGCCGTGAGGGCACTCTTTTCCTTCCGCGTCGGGCATCAGCCTCCACGATGGCCAACGTGGAGGTGACCCCTCCCCCGCCCTGCGCATGCGCTGGGATGACATCAGCAGCCGCTGACGCTCCCGCGCATGTGTGGACCTCCACCTGCCGGCAGAGTCCCTTCGGCCCCGGCTGGCGTGGTGCCAAAGGTCTTTCCCACCGGCCGGCGGCGCACCAACCACTCCGGCACGGGCCTAGCCCCTAAAGGTGAGGGATTGGCCCCTAAATGTGCGGAGGATTCGCCACCTTTGGGGCGGCCTGACGCCGGAGTGGTTAACGCCACTCCATCCCGCTAGGATCCCCCGCCCCACCGGGTCGGGGAGAATCCAGCCCCAGATTGTCAGCACCAAAGGTCCAATTGCACAGATAGTTTCATTTTCTCCCTAATCAGGCTTCCTATTTGGAGTCATGGTCAAGGCTACCAGAGACTCCCAGAAATGTTTCATTTGTTTTTGGTAAACTATCTAAATGTGGGGGAGGGTAGTTGAGCCAATTTCCCCTCACTTGCCATCCATCAATGTGTAATATCAACTGATGGGAGAGTTTTGTCAAACATTTGCTTTCTCCGGCTCAGGAACACTAACTCTAATTGTAGCAGCTCTCCCCCCACTGCCATATAGAAAATGAAAACTAGCTGAGTTTGTGCAACAGAATAATGAACCTGAAACCTTCCCACCCTGTTTGACTCAGTATCATACCATACAATACAGTGATGTTTCCTGTCACAAATGTATATTATTTTGCTGGCACTTACATCCTATAGGTGGAATTCTCCCATGTCTCCACTGGAGAGTTTAATAACGGGTGTGTGGGGGGGGGGGGGGGGGTTGATAATTTGGCTGGAGGCCCATACACGGTAGCA
This sequence comes from Scyliorhinus canicula, assembly GCF_902713615.1. NCBI lineage: Eukaryota > Metazoa > Chordata > Chondrichthyes > Carcharhiniformes > Scyliorhinidae > Scyliorhinus > Scyliorhinus canicula. The sequence continues at coordinate 122,495,078 of NC_052158.1, forward strand.
CAGTGGTTAGCACTGTTGCTTCACAGCGCCAGGGCCCCAGGTTCCATTCCCAGCTTGGGCCACTGTCTGTGTGGAGTCTGCGTGTTCTCTCCGTGTCTGCGTGGGTTTCCTCCGGGTGCTCCGGTTTCTTCCCACATGTCCCAAAAGACGTGCTACTCGGTAATTTGGACATTCTGAATCTCCCTCTGTGTATCCGAACTGGCGCCGGAATGTGGCGACTAGGGGCTTTTCATAATAACTTCACTGAAGTGTTAATGTAAGCCCACTTGTGACAATAAAGATTATTATTATTAAACTGATTTACACCAATCATGAATTTGCTGTGGGATCTTCTGCCAGTGCCCGCAGATTAGCAAACCCATTGGTAGCAGGTGTGAAACTGATTTGCATCCCACTAATGGAATGCAGATGAAGGTCTGACCAGAATCTTCCCCCCATACCCAATTCTCCATGACACCAGCCGGCAAACAAGCTAGTCCAGAACACGTCTGGCACAATGTGGCATGCGGAGGTCAGGACTTGCATGAAGAATACCTGGGACTCCCCAAAGGATGGGAGAGTTTGGGATGGAGACTGCCAGCGACCTTGGACCACCACAGCAGGTGGATCATCCAGCTTCAGAGTGTTCCTCATCTTCTTTCTTCGATGTGCTAGTGATGTTGGATGCCTTTTCAATATGGCACCCAGATATGATGGTGGGGCACGTGCAATCCAGCCTGTCCTGCCACGGAATACGGTGCTCAACCCCTGGACGATAATTAATGATGTTGGCCTGGAAAATATGGCATGGTTTACCACTGAGCTCTGCAACGGGAAAAACTTCCCAGCCCCATCACTGCCACAGACCTTAGTCCCAGATGGGAGAATTATACCGAATGTACAAGCAACAGCTGAGTTCAAAGTTAATACAGTGTAAAATGTTTGAATGCACTATCTTTGCTAGAAATGTGAATGAATGCATTCTCATTGCTGGAAATGTGAATGAATCAATCTCAGATAGGAGGGGGCTTACCTGGTGTTGCTCACAGCAAAATAGCCGCCATCACCCACAATCAAGATCCACATATGAAATATATTCCTGTATAAGAAGCACCAGCCCAAAAGACACACCTCTAGGCAGCTTGCTGATTGGGAAGGCAGGAAATTCAGTGAGGCGGCTGCTGCTTAAGGCCCGGTATTACAGTGAACAACTCATAAGCACAGAAAATGATTTTGAGTCGTATCCAGGTTTTCTTATAGCACAACTGGCCTCTTCCCTGTGATAGGCGAGCTATGCCAAAACAATAGATATTGTGATTGCTGGCTGAAGATTTCAATGTCACTAGTGTTGTCACACGAACTTCGTTCAGTGAAGAAAAATACTTACTTTTTTTACCAGCTAAGATTCCCCATAACATCTCTCTTACTCTCAACACAACCCCACTTAAGCCCCAGCAATATCAATTCTTCTCTGCTTCCCATGCCTCTCCCAAGTCAGCATGGATTACTCCACTACATCTCCTTGTACTCCCAAAACCTACTGCTGCCCTCACAGCAATTACTCTTCCCAACCACACTTGCTGTTCCGTCATCACATACACTGTGCTGATCTACCTCGCAATATCTTGAGAATCCTGCAGCCACGCACATACAAACCTACTTCCACTCTAACTTGCAGGAACGGCTGTCACACAACAGAAGGGTGAAGGTTCTGTCTCCATACAAACACAATAGAAGCCTCCATCAATATCAATGGCAGCAGCCGAGGAGATGGCCAAGCTAGGAGTCTTGTATTGAGGGTCTTTGAGCACCTTTCCTTCCTTTTCTCATCTACTTAACTCTCATTCAGGCATTCACACACTACCCATGGTAATCTGATGGTGCATTGTGCTGTCACTCTGTAAATATATTTCCTTTGACTCTATTTGCTTTCTCTCCTGTTGCAGCTCTGATTGCTCCTTTTCCCTGCGCCTCGTCTATTCTTTTTCTTGAAAGATTATAATTTGTAGAAGAAAAAATGTGCAAGGCCAGAATTCCCTGAAGAGTTCACAACATTTTACAGCATCTGCAGGCATCTTGAAATTATCTAAATAGTAAAATAAAAGTATCTAATACAAGCAAAGAATCTTCCCAAACCTGCTGCAACATTCCTCCTCAGAGTAACGGATATTGCCCTTGCGTATCACCCAAAATGTTTGCCTCCTAACTTGTAAGTAATCGAAATACAAATGGCATTAAAGCTACTAAATCCATCAACTCACCCAATTAAAATACATTAATGAGGCCTCCACCTGCTTCTGGCAGGAGCCTTGGCCGCAACGATTGAGGTTTGCCTGGACACTGGCATAGGTGGAAATTCAATGTCAAATTAGCAATACTCTGTTGTAGTACAAACAGGATATGAGGAACATTCATGCACTGTACACTCATTGTACGTGGACTTTAGTGAAAGCCTTTGACAAGGGAAATGGAAATTACTCCAAGAACTGATGTTGCAGAATTCACTTCCCGGATTTGTGGTAATGGCAGAAACGATGGCAACATATCCGATTAGATTGGCTAGGGGGAAGAAATCAAAGATGAAGGGACATAGTAACAGAGCAGGCAGATGGGATTAGGACTATTTACTTACACGGAGGGTAAACACCAACAAAGGCAGGTTAGGCCTGTTCCATATTGCAACTTCTATGTATTTTTAAACTTCATTCATATATCTGACTTAATATTGGATGAGATTCTAAATCACTCAAAATTCATTCAATAACTTTGCACTGCAGATCTGATTCGAGCCAAATATAAGTACTTTCACTATTTAATAAATTGTTGCATTTGATAAGCTACCATGTAAGAGACGTGCAACAAAAAATAAGATTCTACGCATTTAAATGAATGGAGTAATTTGGATAGCCTCGAGGACAAAAAGCCAGGAAGAAGTTGATCATTTTCATTTTAGCCTAATGTGAATAATAGTTCTGTTCCCTAGAATGCTGTCCTGGGTCACGTGACATAAATTATTTGGTCATGGGCAAAAGATGAGTGGTTTTGAAGTTTGCTGATGATACTAAATTAAAATGCCTGGCAAACTCTGAAGACAGCTAACAGGACACTTGGGAAAGTCATCGGCAGATTAGTCAAGTGAACAGATGGGTGGCAGACGCAGTTCACTGCAAAGACCTGAGAAATAGTCAGTAGTGAAAGGAAATATACTCTAAATGATTTGGTAAGATTTTAATGGAATGGAGAAAAGAGAAGGATTTTTTACATGCACACATATAGGTAGGATCACAGGTGGAAAAATGCATTGATAAGGCAATTCAGTTCTGTGGGGTATTGAGCACAAAAGCAAAGAAGCGATATTGCAAGGTAAGTAATAGTGTACAATTCTGAGCACCCCATTTGAGGAAGGAAACTTGAGTCATGGAAAGGCTGTGGTAAATGTTCACTGGAACAATATCAGAACGAGAGGTTATGAAGAAAGGCTTGAAAAAAACAGGCCCTCTTTAATGAAACATAGATTAATAAGAATTAACAGAAATTTTGTACATCATGAATGGTTTTTGAAAGGTAAATGAAAGATTGGGTGCGATTCTCTGGTCCGCCAGCCACCTGTTTTTCGGCAGTGTGTCATTCCCTGGAGTATGGATTCTTATCTTCCTGCCGCTTGTCAACGGGATTTCCCATTGTAACCACCGCACACTGCCGGGAAACATGCTGGAGGGGGGTGCGTTGCCAGCGGGAATAGTTAATCCAATGACTGGAGAATTCCGGCCATTGTTTTCATTGGTCCCTGAGTTGATAAAAAGGCCATTATCACCCGAAACACAAATGGTAAATTGGACTGTTTTACATAGAGAGGGTTAATAAAACATGGAATGCATTGCTATAAATAGCTGTTATCTATAATATAATTTATAAGGGAGTTGGATTGAGTATTTGAAAGGGCAGAATATAAAAGGGTACAGGGACTAGGTAGAGAAATTAAATTAGAGTAGATGGCACCATTTGGAAAGTTAGCACTGGCATGTGAATTAAAGGTTAAATATTCGCCTTCTTTGCTTTACATTCTGGTTTGAGGTTGAAAAGGTTCCACCTGACCTCTTCTTACTCTTAAAACTCTAATAATGTCAGATGGCTTGTTATCATAGTCTAAAGTCTTATTCCTATGAACAAGTCAGACCAAAAGCAGGAATGTTCTACTCAATCTTTTTTGAATGTGAGTTTGGTAAAAGAAACAAATGTCTTACCATCAATTTAGCTTCATCACATGTAGGGCAAATATAATGCGGATGCAAAGAACATAATTTAACTTCATACTTGGGCACAAAAGAAATTCTTTAAAAAGCTTGACCAACCAGAACACCCAATTCTTCCATTTCCCTGTAAACTGCCTTCAAATTCCTGTGAATTATATTCTTTCTTTACAATTTAACATGCATTTTGGAATAACATTTGGCTGATTGAAAAGGATTATGAGGTATGCTGTGGCACTATTAACATATGTAACTATTATGGAAATATGGTCAAAGTCCACTTAGTTTATACCTGAGGTAAGTCTGCCGTTATTTCAGAACTGGAATGCCTAGGAAAAATAAATCTTGCTGAAAGTAACTCCACTTGTCATCCTATTTGGATTCGCACCTGAATAATTATTTCAGTCATTCTTAGCACAGCAGGTGCATTGGGAATTTCAGGAAAGCTGTGCTGGAAGCTTCAAACCGCATTTTCCATCCAGTTTTTTTTTAAGTCACTTCAGCTGATGGGAAAGCGACTCCTCCCCCCACCCAACCTTCTCAGTTAGCATTGGAAGCCCTGCAGTTAGTCAGTTCTGTTTGGGAGTATTGTTCAGAGCAAGCCATCCGTTGAAAATCAAGCCCTCAAGCTCATTACGTATTCTCACTCTAAAGTGACCAGAGGTACTTCCTGCAGCCCAATCTGGCTGCTAATTACTTGGTCAAACACCTTGTAAATACCTCTGTAAACCTGTCAAAGAGGGAACTCACCTTTTCACTGAAAGGTACTTACTCCATGTTCCCTTTTCAACATTCTAATTCTGTTGTTGAAACAGTCAGCCAACTCTTTCGACAGCCCTTATGTTTTCTTTAAGCCTTTCTCTGAAGCTACTACTGATTGTGTTGAAAATAAATGTTTACATACAGTAAGCCAGCAGTTTCCACACACTTCTATTGTGTCCTCAATCTTGATTACTATTATCTAAATGTTTGATTTTTAAAATTTCTTTTTAAACCCAAAGTGTGATTTGCAGGAGCTGATGTCTGCACCACACACTTACTTAATATTTCAGACATTCCACATCCTTTTTAAGACTAAAACTTCCCGTGACAGTCATTGCTATTTTAGTTTTCTCACTGTGTCACAAGCTATAAGACAAATAACGAAGTGTTAATTTTGCCTCACTGTTATTTTATTTTATTGTTTCCGCAGTGCTGTCGTTCTGCAAAACTGTAGCAAAAGTTGCAAGTCTGAGCACAGTTTTCAGACTGGGGCATACACATCAGCCTCATGTTGATAAACTGCAATTTCTTAGACAATAAGCTACACATAGTCTGCCCTTGTGAAGGAAAATGGTTCTTATTGGGCCTCATTTGAATAAAACTCTGCAGGATCCTGCCCAACAACCAGCAGGCAGGAGTGGGCATCTGGTGATGGAAGGTCATAGCTGAGGGCCTATGGGAATGGTATCAAGCAGTCGGCAGGGGAAGAAGCACTGACAAAGATTGGGAGGGGGTGTGAAAGCTGTAAAATGTTTTGGGACATCCTGATGTGATGAAATGGGCTATACAAATGCAAGTCTTTCTTTTATTTCAAGACCACTGTAGCCTTGATCCTTGGACAGTAATTCCTATACTATCTGATACATTTTTGATACATTATTGATTCCAGTGGTAGGTTTATCTGTCGATTTTTTAAAAATTGCATTTTTAAACTATCAGGTCAATTCTGGTACCGTCCCATAACTAATCTCACCAATTTAAATGAATAATCCATTATTAAGCTCGTCATGAAGTAACCCCTGCTTAATATTTTTAACAAACAAACAACGTCGCAGCATTTTTACTAGATGAATTCTCCCATTAACGTCCAAGTCCCGCAAATTTTGACAAGGTACATGTGAGGTGACGAACTAAATAATATTGCAGCTAAGTGGTGAATAAAAATGGTTGAGATAGTAATGCCGCAAAGAGGGTTAACTGTTGCCGATAAGTTCCATTGCAAAAATGATTTAATGGCTGAAGTAATGAACAAATGAATGGCCACGATAAGAGACTAATAAGCAGGGATAAATCAATGAAAAGTTCCCTGGTCAGCTATATTTTTTTTTAACAGTCATCACAACTTGTTTACTAACATTAAAATATTTGTTATTCGTTTCAGTTGCACATAGTTCAACCTAAAAAGAAAGGTCCAACAAAACTGAGTGTTTATAACTTTGTGAACAGAATCAGCAGCTTCCAACTGAATCCACATCAAGTATTGTACAGCTTTAGGAATTAAAGGCCCTGGGGGGAATATTGTCTGCATGTGGCAATTCAGATAAGTGCCTATAGAAGTGAAGCATTAAGACCTATGAAGCATCAAAATTTAGCAGGGAGGAAACAATCTTCCTGCAGACTCTTGTAAATAAAAAAAAACAGCAGTGAGGTGATTTGCAACCATGTAATGGGCTTTTGTCTGGGACTATTTCTTCCTAGCTCAGGGGCCTCCTTGTTTCCTTCTCCATGGGACGTCAATGTCTCTCCCCATAGCTACAAAGGATTAGGGCTTGGGCCCCTCCTCCAGCCAGTCACCCCCAATCTAGCACATGCTGAGGCCCACTAAAAGCAGCCCGGAGAGTTTCAGTGGGATACGAGGCTTTCCGAATTAGGATTTCAGCAGCACAGGTTGATTTTGTAACACTGGAACAGTGAGCACAGTTTGAAAGAGCGTTCCCCAAATTCTCATGTTTTTCAGACTGCTGTTAACAGACCATAGGAAAACTCAGCAAGAAATGAAAAACAATTATCAGCTATTATGCACTGAAAAAGCTTATTTCAATATTTCAATGTACCAAAACTGAATGGTTCACCTCATTCATTGTGCAAAAGCAGATAAAAATAAAAACACCACATTAACATCCATTTATATTTCAGTCTTGCACGACTTTTGGAAACTCTGTAATCTAATATATTTTCTGTCATTCAGTAGTCAGCAACTATGATCAGCAACAGTCAGAGTAGAATATAAACAAACACAAATAGTGGCCGTGAGCACAATAGTACAAGACAGATATAGATGTTATTGCCCTGAAAGGTCTCTCTGCATTGCTAGCACCTGCAAAAATTCCTAAACCTATGGAATTTCTTTCAGCCCAATGAATCTGAACCATCTGACTCACTGAAAGAGCTGTGGAATTTACAGTATGCTATCCCCATAGTAAGAGACAATGGGGTACAGCAGAGGGGTAAAGTTTACAGTTCCTACATGATGAGACATTGCACCTGGCTTGTAAATATCAGTAAATCTAGATCATTAAACAATAAATTTGAAAAAGAGTTTATGGGGTCTTATTCTCAACAAGGGGCAATGAATAGGCAATTGACAGTTATCTAATAAAAGTAAACCGTTTTGAAAATTTTGTGACGAAACAGGTCTTCACTTTCAGTGATAATAATCTTTATTATTGTCACAAGTAGGTTTACATTAACACTGCGGTGAAGTTACTGTGAAAATCCCACTTCGGCGCCTGTTCGCGTACACTGAGGGTGAATTCAGAATGTTCAATTCACCTAACAAGCATGCCTTTTGGGACTTGTGGGAGGAAAGCAGAGCACCCGGAGGAATCCACGCAGACACGGGGAGAACGTGCAGACACCGCATAGACGGTGACCCAAGCCGGGAACTGAACCCGGGTCCATGGCGCTATGAAGTGACAGTGCTAACCCCTGTGCTACCATGCGACCAGCTTCCAACTTTCTGACAGTGCTTCTCTCAGCCAGCAACATGTAGATACACAACATGGAGCTCAGGGACAACCATCCCTCGACTTGCACTCCACACCTAGTGCAACCAAGACAGAAAAGCCAGGGATTTCAAGGAATTGAAAACTGTATCATTTTCGCTTCTGCAGGAACCGTGATACAGAACAAGACACCCCATTGTACTAAAAGCAGCCATTTTAGCAAATTCACCTGCTGAGTGTTTTTACTTATTTTTTATTCATTGTTAATACTTATTTTTCATGTTGCACAGACAACAGATGAAGAAGAATGATGTGTGCAGCAACTCAATGCAGATTTCCAATAGCAAAATAATTTGTAAATAAATGTATCAGAATTATAGGTTTGAAGACATTAAATAGTTACAATTTCTAATTTTATGCAGTACTAAACCTAAACTAGCTGTTAGTTCCAAATTAAGGGTCATTCCTGTTTGGCTTATTCTTTGTAGAAAGTGTCGACACATCTCAGTTTAAGAAAAAACTAAGACCAAGGCCTTTAAAACTTAAAAACAAACCCCCATAAATTCTGATTTGGAATGTAAGGGCATGACTGTATAATCACAAAGTATTTCAGCAAAGCTGGACTGCCCAGCAGCAATTCAAAAATTGGGCTTTTAAGAATGAGTTTCGTTGTTTGTCTCTGCACACAGCAGCTGCTTTTTTGGTGGTTTATTACACATAGGCTCCAATGAATAGGATCTGCTGTTATATAGTGCATCAGAATTACAGAACTCCATCTCTTGGCCTACCACAGATCTGACCGATCAACGGCAGGGCACTGGAATCATAATTCTTCGCAGAAATGGGAGCATAAAGAGGGTTTGTTGGAAGCTGGCTGAGTCTACAAAGTTCTGCCTGCAGGGCCTGCCGATGCCATCTCTAGCTGTGGTCTTTAGCCTTGTTAGGTACTGAAACAGGGATTGTTCCCTTGTCCAGGATTGCAGAAATACTGGAATGAGGGAAGGGGTGGCAGTAGGGCAGAAGTCCAAGAAAGATTAAGACTTCCGTTTCAACCTCAGCATTCAGCTTGGCTAAAGTACAGGTTTCGTATCTGAATTAACAAAGACATCTGTGAGAATGTTCTTTAATTATTTCACATTAACCATTGTGTTAGAAACACAGCTCATTTGTTATTTCCTATTAAGTGCCATTGTATGCCAAGTTGAAGATTCAACCTAATCTTTTGCAAATTTTAGAATGCATTCTGACTAAATATCTTCGCTTCTAGCTAGTGAATTAAGTAGCTTTCCCTCACCTATGTGAAATGGAAACTCAGCATTAGATATAATAAATTATGTAACAATACTTAGTATTTTACAAACTATTATTATATATTCAATATGTTTATACATGGTTGAACTTGATGTGTTTATTGAGGAGAAGCCGTTGTCCACCAGGTCATGAGGTGCTGAAACATCCTTTATCCTTTTCTCCCAATAACTGCAGTGGACACTCCAGTGAATGATGAACTGGCAAAACACAAACATTCTTCTAAACAATATTTCGCACACAGAAATAATTTTAAGAAACACTGGTATCTTTCATTCTTTGGTAATATGGAAAGCTTGTTGTATTTTGAAAATGCTGACTCCATAAATAATGGGAGGGGGGGAATTTTCCATGTGTCCCATGGCATGTTTCTCGGTAGCGGGAGGTGACCCGCCATTGGTTAGTGGTGGGATCTTCTCGTCCCAATGCTGTCAGTGGGGTTTCCCATTGAATCCACCCCACACCTCCAGGTAACTAACCGCTTGGATGCACCATTGGCAGAACTGGAACATACACCAGTGTGAACAGCCGGAAAATCCGGACCACTGTTTTCTTAAGTAAAAAGTAATTCAACTTCAAAACTATTACCTTTCTGGATCCATTTCATTCACTCATGTTTGTTGTCTAAATGTAACAATTTACGCCTATTTAGTGAACACTTTTTGCCCAAGTTACATTCACTATTATAGATACCCAATATCTGCATGGTTCGTGTAAATGTATAGGGACACTTGTCTCTTTAGTTATCTGCCACTGAATTCAATGGTGTGTCTTAATCTGTTGCAACAATAGCACCCTGGGCTATGAACGGCGGGAAAAGTCACAGATTTTATAGCTTAAACCGATAGGCGATAAAAAGTATTTTCGAAATATTTTTCACTGAAATTGAGTCTAATTCACTGCAGTTGAGTCTAACTGCATTAATAACATGGATCGGTAAAGCCGGGAAATCAAGCATGGGAAAACCAGGTGAAATAGTCCAGGCTTTTAAAAAACAACTGTGACTTTCTTAAAGGAAACTTTGGATCTTTTCAGGTGCCTTTACCAAGAATGCAGGCACAAAGCACCAACTTCTGTAGGCTTGGCAAGTCTAGCTATGGAATATGTGTGGCAAGGAGATGGAAGCCTTTTTGTCTTACATCATAATATAGCTGGTGATAATAAGTGCAACAATACAATTGGAAAAGGTATTGAATTGCAGACAATTAACTCAAGTTAAATAGTCTTCTCGATCATGTAATTAACTGTAGTCCAGGTTAGAATAGATGCTTTAATAGGTGCAAGAGAAGATACTTGAGGAATATAGTGTGGAGCTTTAATAAAAGACTTAACATTTTCACATTTTGGCACAGATTTTCACTCCCCGGGTCAGGTGCACAGACTTGGTAGAATTCTCAGTTCTGTGAACCCCACCTTTAAAAATGGCTGCCCGCAGATTGGATTTCTGTTCTGAGGGATGGAGGCTGCTGAGCATGGAGGCAGGCAAGACTAAAGCCCTGCTTCTGTCCTCCAGCACCCTGTAGAAATACATTTTAAAAACAAATACATCTGTCTTCACCCACTCCCCCAAACACGCCCTATGCTCCGTCCTTGCCAAAGTATGCCACTTCATGCCTCTACCATTCCCCATGGTCTCTCAAACCCTATATTCCACTCTACCCACTCCCATATTCCCTCATAACCCTATGCCCCACATCCCCATGGTCCTGTATAGCCCTTATGCCAATTTATTGCTAGCTCATACCCCCACCCATCCTTTCCCCTTACCCCAATGCCAACTCACCTAGTGAGCTAGAGGAGGCAGTGGCGTAGTCGTATTGTCGCTAGACTAGTAATCCAGAGACTCAGCGTCATTCTCTGAGGACCTGGGTTGAAATCCCTCCATCATAGATGGTTAAATTTGAATTCAATAAAAGAAATCTGAAATTGAAAACCTAAAGATTACCATTAAACCATTGTCCATTATTGTAAAAACCCATCTGGTTCACTAATGTCCTTTAGGGAAGGAAATCTTACCTGGTCTGGCCAACATGTGACTCCAGATCGACAGCAATGTGTTTGACTCTTAAATGCCCTCAGGGATGGACAACAAATGCTGGGCCAGCCAGAAACACCCACATCCAAGGAATGAATTTTTAAAAAGTATAATTTGACAGCTCCTTGACAGCTATGACAGTTGGACAGTTCTTCGATTGCAGCACCATTCTTTGACAGTTCCTTGACAGTATGGCAGTTCTTTAACAGTTTGACAATTCAAATGGGTGTGTGTGTAAGAAGTGCATTATCATGTTCACTTTCAATAATTCTAAAGGGTGCGTTACTTCTCCCAAAGAATGGCTTACCACTCCCAAAGGTGTTCCAGGACCATGTCCAAAGGGGTACCTTACCTCTCAAAAGGGATACCATGGATATCCAAATGAATCCACCAAGTTCAGACCTCTTCTTGACTGTTCAAATTTGCACACTTTGGGTTTCAAACACCTGGCTTAACAAAATCCCACTTCAGCGTAGGCAGCTGGTGATTTTATTAGCCAGCTGGCTCAGTAAATCGCACATGTGCGCCCTGGCCCATCGCCACTCCCAACCCCACGAAAATGGAACATGCCTTGTTTGGGATGGGGTTTAGAATGTTTCGCCATTTCCAATATTTTCGCCACAATGTGAGGCATTGTGCTGAAAATCTGGGCCCTGGTCTGATATACTTGGGGCAGTGCATTTAGCCTTAGTAAATATATCAGTAGGCATCAACGATCTATACAATAGAAAATTATTGGATTAACCTTTTACCCTTCACATTCATTTTCTGACACACAGGCTAAAGCATAAAACACTCATTCATTTGAGGGAAATGGGACCAAACAACTGCAACAAAACAAAGGACTATATTTTCTGCAAACTATTTCTGAGATTCCACTGGAGGGCCCACAAAAGCATAAGGAAACATTGTCTCTTCTAATTTTTTCATGGGTTATGTCATTTTCATCACCCCCTCTGCGTCATGTCCCAGAATTGATACTGGTGTCTGCTCCCAACAAACTGTTTGGCCATACCTATTACTGGGGTGGGGTATTCTGGACGGGAAATCAGTCTGGGTTTCCCCAGAAGCTGTAGAGCCACTCTTTAGTGGGTTCAAAAGCCAGCCTGACTGACTGACAGACTTGGCTCCCGGTCAGACAGGAAATGTTTCAGAAAGGGTTGTAACGAAAAGGGATTCCGCCATGGTACAGATCATGAGGTGGATTTGTGAGTACAAAGTGGTTTGGAGGTTGGCGGAGCAAGAATGAGGCACAGATTGGGATGTGTTGACGATCATGGAGGGTGGGAAAGCACTCCTCCTCCTCTTAGTCTATAAGTAGTGCTGGGAAAACACTTACCTGTCCATACTGCATTTCCCATTTTACTTCAGCTGTTGGTTTGTACAAAGCTCAGGAAACACAATAGGACAGATTTAAACCTGGAAGAAAGATCAGATCCGAGGCACCTAGCCTCATTAAAATATTTAAATGAGCAGCCTGTCTCCTGGGAGTAGGTTTGTTGTCCATCCGCACCTCGCTTCCATTGAAATCAGAAGTGGTTGGGTACATGACAGTTAGATTTGAGGCTTGTACAATTTCAGTAAACCCACTTATTTATACGAGTTAAAATAATCCCCTCTCTACTTGGTCATCATATACAACTTCAAACATACTGCACAACAAATCATCTTCTCTATACTGGCGCAATAGAAATCAGCTGGTTCACCAGATAAAATACCTGGGGCCATGGTGGAACAGTGGTTAGCACTGCTGCCTACGGCACTGAGGACCCAGGTTCGATCCCGACCCCAGGTCCCTGCCTGTGTAGAGTTTGCACATTCTCCCCGTGCCTGCGTGGGTTTCACCATCACACCCCAAAAGATGTGCAGGTTAGGTGGATTAGCCACGCTAAATTGCTGCTTAATTGGAAAAAAAATAATCGGGTACTCTAAATTTATTTCAAAAAACAAACAACATAGAATATATTAAAAAGGCTTTGGGATTTCTTTTTAATTTTGCTATTTTTAGAAGCCAACATGTTTTGAGGGAACAGTTTAAATTGGAGCGCTTCACAATGTTCTCTATTTAAGAAAATTACAAAGAATTTGTGTTATATGATAGATTGTGCGATATCAGAGTGCTGTGTACTTTATCTCATAGCTTTAAATTTAGAATTACACCCCAATTTCAACAAGTGCATCCACACTAACATCTGTAACATCTTCTGCCCATATTATTGAAGCATAAACAACTAAATTAATAAAAACACTGGGAAACTTCTTGCAGCTGAACAGCTGTGTGTTTAATGAATGGCATAATCTGCAGTTTCACTGTGGTCACGCTCTGCTCATCTCAACTTTGTCACTGACGCAGGAAACGTCTCAGATCTTTCTAAAGGCTACCTTATGGGGTTTAATTTAGAGGTCATTCTTATCTTTCGAAGAAAGTGTAAACTTTTAGACTTGTCTATTTTAAAACAGGTCAATATGGAAGATTGAAGAAAAGTGAATTTACTGACCATTTAATTTCCAGCTCAGGCAGTAAGTGGCAATTGTTATTTTGAGTCCTTCACGATCCAATTCCGCAGATTAAACAACTTTGTCCTGGTTACTATCTGAACATTTGTGACATTTTTATTTGGGCCTAGAAAACCTTTTTTTAAAATCTGAACATGTATTTACATGACTACAGAGGATCCCATGTTTAAACATGGTCGAAGCTTATATTACTGCCCTTTGTTCAGCTACATGCTGGCATTATGCACTGCTGATCTGATAAAATCCCTATTTTCCAACTACAGCAGTTTTGAAACAAAACTACCACGAGACAGATGAGTAATAGTGATTTACCAGAATGCCCAGTACACAGTTTTAGAAACTAAATGCTGAGGCTGTGAGATAACATCGAATGAGTGTTAAATTTAGGGTTAACAAATGGCACAGGGGATGTGCTGAGGACAGTAAACGTTCAGTTCAGGAGAAAAAATACATTGCTCTTTTTATCCAATAACACCACCAGAAACTTTTCCTGTCTTTACAAATCACAAGATGCTGTGTTTTCTTATATTTCTCATATAAAATCACTTTGAGAGGTTTTTTAACAGTTCAGAATCGATTTTGTGAAGTTCTATAAAGTTAAAAATTTGTGGCTGGTTTAAGAGTTTAAATTTTACTGGAACTTCCGGAAAGAGATTTGAATGGCAACTTAAACATTGCTAAAGTTAAAATGGTAGATGGTTTGGTCACAGTCTATATCAAATTAAATATTGCATTTTATAAATTAAGTCTTTTGTGCCGATTAATTAAGTGCTTAATGGAGGAGTGATTCAATCTCGGAGTGCCACAGAGAACTGTGAGATCTCAGTTCCAGTTCCTGGCTAGTCATGGCTTCTGCTATAAGTCTACCTGTGAGCATGAACTGGCATTTTCAATGATTTATCCCATGATATGTACAAACCAACACTCAAAAAGTCACAAAGTAAAGTAGCTCTGTAATACCAATTGGTTCTTGAAGAAGAAGTTGTTTTTAAGGGAGAATAAAAGTGAGAAAAGAAAGTGCTTTTGGTCCCAGCGTGTTCTATTGTACAAGGCAGCATTGCCGCTGCAATTGATTCAGAATAACGGGCTGGGTATACATACATTATTGCAACAATGATGCAAAATATTCTGTGCACTATGTTTGCTTTCAGTTGCATGAAAGCCATTTTTCAGGAACCGTGTCATATTCCAGGACAGAAACCATTATAATATTTTGTCTATAATATTCGACCATTTACACTTACTCTAGTCAAATCAGTTTTAGGCTGGAGAATTATATTTAATGACTAGTTGCTGACCAGCAAATAGACTGAGCTCTATTTTTGGGAGGTACTATTGTTGGCACCATATTGTTTTGCATATTGCATTCAGAGCTTACCTAATGTACATTTTGCATTGTTGAATTAAGAGACATGAGTTCCTTCATACTCATTCCTGACGATTTTTGTGTTGGTGCACTGGAATTTCCGAAGTGATTGGGAAGCAAATGTCCTTGCACTGCACAGTGCAAATGCTGAGGACATTTTCTCTTTACATTATAAAAGAATACAGAAAGAAATCCTTCACAAAAGAGAATGTGGGAAGAAAAGGGCAGACAAGGTCATTTTATTTGCTGCCAAATGCACCATCAGTGCATTTCTCCATCCTGCAAACAGAAGTAAGTCACGGTCTCTATTTTATGCACAATTATTTCCTAAATAGCTAGCTGTGATTCTTATTAAGCTTTTCCGTCAGCAAGTGGCCAATCGGAATTTAGGTAATACTCCAGTAAAACATTTTTTCAATTGTTATATTGTGGGTTAACGGATTAAATAAAATAATTTGTGACAGAACAAATATCCCAATATTTTGTGCAGTTCTGAAAAAGGAGTACCCTCATTTGTGATGTAATTTGCTGAATAACCTGTAGCTAGACCAAATGGTTTTCTTTGTCAGAAAGGCAGCCAAATTTAAACTGACTCAAGACAGAGTTTAACCAGATCTGTCTGTGTGCATGCAACGCGAGATATTTTACAATGACACAAACGAATGTGTAGCCTGTCCTCAGCTCTATGTCATAAGTAGACCACATTTGGCGATATACATTAAAGTTAACAGCATTGGAGGGGGAGGCACAGTGGTGCAGTAGTTCGCACTGTTGCCTCACGGCGTTGAGGACCCGGGTTCAATCCAGGCCCTGGGTCGCTGACCGTGTGAGGTTTGCACATTCTCCCCATGTCTGTGTGGGTCTCACCCCCACAACCCAAAGATGTGCAGGGCAGGTGGATTGGCCACACTAAATTGCCCCTGAATTGGAAACAAAATAATTGGATACTGTAAATTTATAACAAAAAAGTTAACAGCATTAGCTATATTGCATATTCAACGAGAACCTGCTTAAATCCTGAATAGAAGATAAAATTAAGAATTTAAAAAGCCTTACACTGAACATTTCTGTAATTCCATTTAATGATATTCAACGTTTGAATTTTTTACTGCAGAGAATTAAACATATCTACATTCCAGAAAAAGGTGACAGCCCAACTGGTCAATGCAGCTGTTTATATTACATAGGAAGCTCCTCCAACTTCTAAAAAATATTTTTATGAAACAATTTTTTTTGAAACAAGTGTGTATTTAACTTTCTCAATATTCAAAAACTCCATGCGAACCCCCAGTCACATCGAGGCACTGGGTGGCGAAGCTGACCTCCATTCTAACAGAACCCGCCTGCGAGAGATCAATGAGGCGAAGACCAAGACATCCGCCCCTGCACCCATCTGTAACTCGGCAGGTCTGACACCCCAAATATGGCCACTAGGGGACTGGGCTCCAAATCCATTTGTAAAATCTCCAACATGATGCTGAAGAAGGAGACCCAAAATCTCACTAGCTCAAGACACACCAAGAACATAAGCAGATGGTTTGACGGGCCCCTTTCACAGTGCTTATCATCCACCCTCTCAAACAATCGACTCAACCTAGCCTGAGTTAAGTGTGCCCTGTGTATCAACCGCAGTCTCACACACGATGACGTAACGTTCACACTACGCAAGGTCTCACACCGCACCCCCTCCTTTAATGCCACCCCAACTCCTCCTCCCACTTGGCCTTAATTCCCACCAGGGACACAATATCCTCAACCATTATCCTCCCAAGGTACTCCCTTCTTCCAGCCCTGTGAACGTCAGAGCCCTTTCCAGTGAGGATGGCAGTGCAACCAGAAATAACGGGAAAACTTTCCTCGCAAAGTCCCTCACCTGCAAATATCTAAAGCTTTCCACCTGCGAAAATCCAAACTTCTCTGACAGCTCCTCCAGACACGCAAACCGCCCCTCCAGAAACAAGTCGCCCTCTTCTGACCCTACCCCATATACTTCTATTCCTTTTTTCTCATTTATAGATTTGTCTCCCATGTTGCAGACAAAAGCGATCCAACCAGCTCAATATTTCCTAATTGTTACATCATCTCAATTCTGAAAACATCCTTGGAAATCTTATCTGCACTTCCACCTATGATTCAATATCCTTTTCCTGTTGCAATTCTCTCTCATTCATGCCTTTATTACCTCTAGACTTGGCTATTCCAAAGCACTTCTGGCAGGCCCCTCTTATTCTCCTTTGTGAATGCTAACTCATTCAAAACTCTGCTGCCTGTGTCCAAACTCGCACAAGTCCCATTCGCCCATCATTCCTGTGATCGCTGACCTACATCGGCTCTTGGTTTGGCTCCTGATTAAGCAACACCTCAATTTAAAAACTTTTTTAAAATAAATTTAGATTACCCAATTATTTTTTCTATTAAGGGGCAATTTAGCGTGGCCAATCCACCTACTCTTCACATTTTTGGGTTGTGGGGGCGAAACCCACGCAGACACGGGGAGAATGTGTAAACTCCACACGGACAGTGACCCAGAGCCGGGATCGAACCTGGGACCTCAGCGCCGTGAGGCGGTTGTGCTAACCACTAGGCCACCGTGCTGCCCACAATTTAAAAACTTTAATTATTGTTTCCAGGTCCCTCCATGGTCTCACCCCTCCCTATCTCTGCAATCTGTTCCAGCTCCATAACATTAATGCTGCTCCAATTCTGGCTGATTGATTTTCCCCACTTTTAATCAATCCACCATCAGCCATTCCCTCAGCTGTCAAAGCCCAAAGCTTTGGAATTCCTATCTAAATCTCTGTACATCGCTTTCCACCTTTAAACTGCTCCTTAAAACCCATGGGCGGGATCCTCCGTTTGTCAACGCCGAAATTGCAAAACACGATTGTATAGAGAATAGGTTCTGACGCCAAATTGGCGGGCGCCAATTATGTGCAAATTATGATTCTCCATCACCTCAACAGTGGCATCAATATGTCCCGGAGCACATGTACAGCAAACACCGTTTGCATATCATTAGCGGGCCCGACTCGGTATTCTCCACGATTCTCCTCCTCCGATGGACTGAGTTCCTGACAGCGCGGTTCACTAATGCTTTTAAAAATCTTGAAACTGGCGTCGTGGCTGATGAGGGAGAGAGAGGAGGTAGGACACAGAGAGGAGCGACTGCGGGTGTCCGGGCTGGTTGGTGTGAGGGGAGCCAAGCCAGGGCCAGGAGAGGGGTGGGGAGAAAAGGTGGTGATGGGGGGAACAGGCCAGGGTGACCTCCATGGGACTGGGGTGGTGCCTAGGCACAACTCACCATTACTGAGGCCAGCTTGCTGCGCACCCACTGAAAACCCAACTTGTCCCCTGGTTCTGCAGAGTGACACCGGCCGTATGAGTGCCCCCACCACCCATCCTCCACACCCCATCCTCTGCCACACCACCTCCGCCACACCCCACACCCCTGGCTGTCACCGCACGGCAACCCATCCAGGGCAAAACCCAAAGTAGCGCCTACGGGGGCACGGGTCATACTTCTGGCAGGGGCAGTGCCAGCTGGCGGTATCCTTGGCATCAGAGATGGGCACCAGAGGCAGAAGCCCCCATGGTGCCAGCCACCAACGGGGCCAGGGGTGTGTGGATGGGGGGGGGGGGGGAGTGGACATATGGGAGCAGAGCCTGCGGTGCCAACCAGAGCCACCATGTTACCCGTTCGACCTGGTTGGGCACAGGGGTATACACCATGCTATCATGTCAGCCTTTCACCCCCTGCAGTCAATGTATATTGGAATTCAACCGGCAACGGTGGCCTTACTGCTAGTCGCCCCAGCCCTGGGGGATTCCCTGTGGCTGTAAGAGCTGGAACTCATCGAGAGGGAGGAAGCTGCATATGACATATGACTATATCCACTTCAATGTGGACTGAACCCATCGGGCTGCCCAGGCTGTGGGGTTTGCTGCTATTACCGGGGTGCTCCAGGTCCAGAGCATGATCGACGGGATGCATGGACCCCTACAGTCCAACGACAAACGGGGAGATCTGCTACCATGATGCCCATGCAGCGACCAGGTCCGTGATTGAGCGATGCTTTGGACTCCTGAAGATCTGGTTCAGGATGAAGCTGAGAGGGTCGCCCGCATCGTGGCTCCGTTGTGTCCTCCACAACATCGTGCAGCAGAGGAGTGATGTGCTGGAGGAGGAGCAACACCAGGCCTCGTCCGACGAGGAGCATGCAGAAGAGAGCGAGGACGGGGAAGGCATAGGGCCCAGGTAGGCACGGGAGGCCGCACGACCTGTGAGCCAGGGCCAACGTGCACAGGAGGCTCTGATTGCCTCCAGGTTCACCAACTGAGGGGTGGGGAGGGCACTGGCCAGTGGCACAGACACGACATCCCTCTCCCACACCCCTCTCACCCCCCCCCCCCACCTCCTCCGGACAGCCTCCGACTGCAACCCCCTCCGCGACCAACTCCCCCCCCCTGCACCACAAGGAGTTACCTAACAGCTACAGGGGGTTTGGTCCATGGGATGGAGGATGATGACAATCCACTCTGTGATGAGCCCATGGTTTGGCTACATCTGATTCCTGCCCATGGTAGCACTTTCCACCGTCCACCTGGGTGATCCCTGCATGTGAGCTGGCTATTCCATCACAGTGTGCCATTGAATCCCTGGAGTAACGGGGATGGGGACGGTCTGAATGGGGGTGGTGGGGAGCCCAGGCCACCCCCAGGGTCAGCCCATTCCCTCCCCAATGTCCTCCCACTCCCCCCCCCCCATCTCCCGGCCAGCTCAGACCAGCCCACCCCTCACATCCATCTGACAGAACACCAAGGCCGTTTGTAACAGTGGTAACAGATGTTTAATGTGAATGAATATATACAGATTTGTGCTCTAGCCCTTGTAACTAAACTGTGCCCTGCTTCGGTGCCGACTCAACTTGTGTATAACTTTTTGGCCTTACGGGCCGTAACACTATGCCTAGGTGGATCCCGAGATCCAGCAGGAGTGGAGGGGGCCTGCTATGATTCCCGCCCAGCTCCCTGGATCCCCATTGGCGGGCGTCTTCTGGGGAGACCGGGCCTGGATGGGCCTGACTGCTGCTCCGGTGTCCCAGTTGGCGTGGTGCCATTCTTTTCTGCCCGCAGCCCACCAGATACACCAGGGACAAGGGCGGGGAGGGGGGGGGGGGGGGGGGGGGGGGAAGGAGTCCGAGGTGCTGCGCATTCCAGCACCTCCCCTGCGGGAGTCACCAGTACAGGCCCTATCTCAACCTCCTCCCTCAGGGTACCCATGGGACGAGGGTGTGAGCTATCCCCTGAGGCTCCACTGCCACCTGGTGCTGCCTGTCCTGGAGGCCCACTCTGGTCTTGACCAGGTTCCGCACGCTCGCGGCCAGTGCCTGCACAGAAAGCCCAGGCCTTGGACATGCTGAACCATAGCCACGGCCGTCGCCCCCCAATCCCTCCACCGCGGATGCCATCTGTATGGTGTTGGCTTGAGTGGGGCACTCATGGTCGGCACCACTTCCTGGTGTTGCACGCGGTTGGACTCCTCCAACTGTACCTGTAGGTGCTGGATGCTCACCGCCGCCCCTCATGTAGTCCCTGGCACTGCATCTACATCTCCACTATGGATGGGATTGTTTGTTTCTGAAGCCCGAACTCCATCTGGCCGGCAGCTCGTTCCTGGGGTCGGCCTGCCCTCTGACCGTCCGCCCCCTTGGATGTTCTTACCTCCACCTGCTGTACCAGATCAGCTGTGTGGTACGCACTAGATAATATCGCAAGAGCCTCTTCACTAACATGCCCAACCTAGGTGAGTGCCTCTGCGATGTGGATGGTGTTGGAGGTAGCTGTGAGGGAAAATCACTGTCATCCTCCGACCCGAGCTCCGGGGTCTCCTGAGTCTCAGCGGAGGGCTGGTGTCCGAGCTGCTCTCCCCATCTCTGCCCAGCTCACAGTGGGGGTTGCTCTGGCTATGGCACTGGCTGGGGGTGGGGGACGCCAGATTTACCCGCCCCAACTCCAACAGGTGGGGGGGGGGGACGGAGGGGAACACACAGAAGATGACAGTGTTAGACACTCTGACTCATGCAGCCCAGGTGGTGGGCAGCTAGTGGGCTCAGTGGCCAGGGTTGCCGGCCATGGCAGCCGGTGTAGGTTCTGGCATGTGGTGCAGGGTGGGGGTTCGGCTGCCCTCCCGGTGGGGGTCGGGTTACAGGTGTGTGGGACGGGGCTTCGTGCCAGGACACACTGCTGCCTACCCACCCTGGCCACCCTGAGGAGGTTGTGCACTTTTTCTCTGCACTGCTGGCCGGTCTGGAGCACGTTGCCACGGCACTGCTGACGGCCTCTGTCACTCGTGCCCAGGCACGACGAACAGTGGTGGCCGTATCCACAGGTAAAGCCGGGGGGCTGCTGTTACTGTTTCCTTCCTTTCCTGTAGCTGGAAAGAAGGACAATTTTTTTCTAAGATAATTGGGTCCTGGAACACCGGGCTCTGGGGGACATACAAGTCCAGAAGGCAATCCGGTTTGAAGTAAGAAGACACTGCGGGATATGGTGCATGACATCGATTCAAATGGGCCACCTGCTAACGCCGTTGAAGGAATGCTTTTGTAGATTGCTGATGCTTTTGTTGCTGGTATGATGAGTGTTGCATGTAACTGGCACGTCACCGGGGGTTAAACACGCTGGAAGTCAAGGATGTTCAACTTCACCTTGAGCGCCAGTGAAATATGTGGATGCCAGGATTTGGTTCCAGTGAGATTGGGCCGTGTGGGAGGGCCTGCACAGGCCCGGACAGAGAATGGCACTGATACATCGTCAAGTAACACATTGATTGACATATCCTTTCCAGACATGATAACACATTCTCAAGCTTATCCTCTATTTCTGTTGAGGAGCCTGTGAGGAGTGATACCATGTATTCGTATTTCTTTGTTAACATGAGCTGATATAGTTTTGGTACCAATATGGAACGGTGACGTTTCATTGCTGTTTAATGGTTAGTGTGATATGTGGAATGTTACGTAGTTGATTTTCAAACCTTTATTACTGTTGGCCGTTTAATAAACAAAATATTCTCAACTCTGAAGTGCCTCCTCGAGAGCACACATGCCATATCGCAGAGGATGATTAGTGCTTAACATTTCAACAACCTTTGATGCCTGAACATCACAACAATCAAACTTGAGGATTGGGAATCCCCTCGAGGCCAAAGTATAAGTGTGTGGATCGGGGAGGACACGTGAGCACAATCTCCCTAATATTCCCATCACATGTCAGTCTGGGGTCTAGGGTCTTCTGAAGTGGCCAGGGATGAGAGGGGGAGGCCAACGACAGCCCAAGGTGTACAGGCGCTGTGATGAATGATTACTGCAGTAATTGAGGGTATCTCAGGCGCCATTGGTCTTTCAATGAGATGACAGACAGCATGTGCCACAGAAGATTCAGTCTCTGGAGTGAGACAGTGCGGCACCTGTGCCACATCCTCGTGGACTAGGAACCACATGCAGGAGGGGAACACACATTCCCGGTCGCCATGAAGATCGCCGCAGCCCTCAACTTTTATGCCACCGGTTCTTTCCAGGGCTCAAGTGGGGACCAAAATCAACAGGTGCAGCCGGGAGGTCACAGATGCCCTGTACGCACAGGCATCAGACTTTATCACCTTTGAACTGGACCAGGCCCACCAAGAGACCTAGGCTGCAGGGTTTGCCGCAATCGCCAGGATGCCGCAGGTCCGGGACGATCAATGGCACGCTTGTCGCCCTGCACACACCACGGCATCAGGGAGTGCCCTTTATTAACAGGAAGAGGTTCCACTCCCTGAAGGTTCAGATTGTGTGGCCACCACCTCTGTCTCATGCACGTGTGCCTGCTTCCCAGGGAGCATGCATGACAGCGACATCCTGGGGCCCTCTGAGATCACCGGCATCTTCGAGGACTACCTCAGGATGATGGATTGGCTCTTGGGGGACTAGGGATACACACTGAGGTCATGGCTGATGGCACCGCTGTGGAGGCTTCAGATTAATGCGGAGACCAGTTATAATTAAGCCCATGTTGCCACCCGTGCTGTCATTGAACGGTGCATCGAACTGCTCGAAATGCAGTTCCGATGCTTGGACTGCTAGGTGGTGGCCTGCAGTGCACCCCCCAGATGGTCTCTCGCTTTGTGGTGGTCTGCTGTGCCCTCCACAATCTAGCGCATCAGCGGGGTGACGTGGAGGAGGAGGAAAATGCAGCCTTGTCTGAGAAGCTGGCAGAGCAGGAGGGGCTGGAGGCGGAACTGGTGGATGGAGGATAGGTGGTGGCAAAGGTCTGACACACCAGGAGGCCGTCATCCTCACTAGATTCTAATAGGATGAGGCTATGTCCATCAGCTCAACCGCCTCCCCCCATTGCTTTCCCTCCCCCCAATCCTTTATTCCCCCTCCCCAATTTCCCTCCTTCCCTCTCAATCCCCCACCACCATTTCTCTCCCCCGATCCCCCCCCACACCCTTAAACCAAGGGCCTCATGGGACATAAATACCCTGGCCCAAGTCTGGGCTGGATGTGGGAGGCCCATCGGGAGTAGGAATTGTATTATAGTGAGTAAAATAAATCTGAGTTTTTCTTACAGTCATTGCTTCCGTGTGGTCGCTCGTCTGGAACTTTACACCTTCTTGTCCTCATTTCCCTCCTCCCCCAAATCCTACTCCCATTTCCCTCCTTCCTCCCAATCCCCCCCATGCCCCTCCCCATCACACTAGTCCTTCCAATGCTACCTGTTTCCCCCCCTCCAAGGGTCTGTGTAACACCACTCCAGGCTGATGGGCCTGTGTTGGCACTGTCAGTGGGTTAATATACAAGGCAGGGGAGTGTTGATCACTCGCTGTGAGGAAAGCTCTGGTGCTCCTCTGTTTCTGCAAAAGTCTGACTCCTGTCTTTCTCCTAACAGCGCGCTCACACCCATCCTCTGAACAGGGTCTGCATTGGGGGGGGGGCACCTGATCTTGGACCACTGTACCCAGGGGGTGGGGGGAGCGTAGGGCAACAGGGAGTGTGGGTGCAGGCAGGCATGCTGTGAAGATTAACCATGATACTTCACGTGTATCCAGTGTTACATGTTTTATTGGTGAACATTTGACATTTCCATTCCCCCTAATTACAGATATTGACCCCCACAATGCCCATTCAGTGCTCCTCTCTCTTCTTGCTTTTTTGTGGTCTAATACTATGTCTCAGTGTGTCCCCAGGATGCACACGAGAGGTGGAGGTGGTCTGCTGCTTTCCATGCCCTTTGACCTTTGATGCCCTTGGCGGACGTCCTCTGGAGGGCCTGGAGCCAGAGGGCCCCAGTTGACTTACCGGTGCCACCCTGTTCTGCCTGCTGCCCTTGAGATGCTTGTGTCGAGAGGGGGGGATTCAGAAGAACTGGAGACTGCCGTCTCCTGAGAGACAGGCTCCAGGTTGGCCTCCTGTGCTTCCCCTTCCTAACAGTGACCATAGGGTCCTGGGGGATTCCATGGGATGGAGGGACAGCTGAAGTGAACTCCAGAGGCCTCTGAGTCTTGGTGGCTCCCCATTGTCTGCACCAAGGCGTCGATGCCTCAGCGATGGTCCTCAGTGACTCTGCCATGCTCTAGAGTGCCTCGGCAATGTCCACCTGCGTTTGGGCCACATCCCTCAGCGATTGGGACACGATGTAGAGGCCTTCAGCCATGGTAGTCACAGACTTGACAACACCTTGGACGCCACCACTCAAGGCATGAATGTTGTGGTTCAGGCTTTCCACTGTGGTCACCACCCCAGCAGTGTTTGCCTCAGGGCCATGCATTGTCAGCACCATCTCCTGCAAATGAAGCCTTGGAGACTCCTCCAATCAGCTATGCAGTCACTGGAATGTCGCTGACATCCCTTCCTGGATGTCATGGCTGTTGCTGTCATCTGCATCAGCTCTAGAAGAATCTTGTGTGGAGGATCGGCATCTGACTGTGACCCAGCTGAGTCCTGGGATTCAGCAGTCCTCCGACTGCTGTGTTCCTTGGATATTCCTGCCTCCACTTGGTATGTATCAGCAACTATGTAATGTTCAACAGACTGTGCCCCAGAAGCCTGTCCACTAATGTTGCCCAACAAGATGTACATTTCTATGCTGGTGATAGGTGGGGTGTGAGCTGTGACAGCTCGATAATGGCCTCCTCAGAGCTCTCCTCTGAGGTGATCGCTTGGGTGGTGGAGGACAGGGGGTTATGACTCCGGATGGCCTGGCCTCACCAGATGGTGATCCTGCAAGATAATGGACATGTGGTCAATGAGAGGGAAAGATCATTTTGACTGACATGAACTATTGACTTGAGACAGGTCATCTGGCTGAAGGTGCAGTGGATCTTCATCTCTGTGGTACACGCTACCCTCGCTGTCAGTGACTGCTCTCTCCTCGGTCAACCTCACGATCTCCAGGGCCTCGTTCCTCATTGGCTGAGTGCACGGATCTCTGGCATTCCATCCCCCTTGTCTTGGCCCTTTCCTGCTTGTTATGGGCTATCTTCATCTGTGGGGACAAAGAGAGACCTTCTTGAGCCCCGCGCTTGATGGGTCAGGGGGGTCTATAGCAGGTGGCATGTGTGGGCACTGCACCTGGACATGAAGGGCTTGTGCTGGTGGGTCCCAGGTGGTTCTGAGGAACAAGTATGAAGATTGGATGTGAGGAGGGTGCAAGGTGTCAGCCAGTGAATTGCAGGGCTGGCATTTGGGAATTTAACGGGTGCCAGAAGAGAGGTGGTATCTTACCCTTGCAGCTCAGTGGAGTTTGTTGGACTTCTTACGACATTGGACGGCCGTCCTCCGGGTCATGCTGCCCACACTGAAAGCCTCTGGTTGGCACTACCAGGGTGCCCATGGGCCAGGGGGAGTGCCAGGGCAAGCCCTGCCCAGTCCTCAATCACCCTGGGGGCTTGAATGACCTCTGAGACCCACAGAGTGTCCATCTCACCTGGTCTCCACATGTGGAGACCAGTACTACTTGCCATTCACGTAAGGCCTCGCCAGTGCAGCCGGTGATTCCTGGTAGCTGGAAGAATGGAGCCTCAATCCCACTGTGCATATTTAGATGAGCCTAATTGTTCATTTAAAAATCATTACCTGGATCACCCCCAGCGAGAGCATGATCCAGATCGCGCCGGGTGCCCTGGGTCCGGTAACGTGCATATGGCTTGGCGCCTGTTGTCAAGCCAATTTTGGGCCTCCACTCGATGCTTCCAGCGCAACAGAATCCGGGCCAGGCACACCGCACTGGGAAGATTGCCCCCATTGCTAGCTACACCCCTTATTTTGGTGTCATCTGCCCATTTGACACACTATGACCAGAATTCTTTCAGAACCATGGCCCAGGAAGCCACATCCAGATATAATGGCCTTCAGGCCATTGACAAATTAGGGTGCTCATTTCTGTTGGGCCGACCTCCAGTCGCCACAGAGTGTCCAAGTGGGAGGACACCACCATTGGACATGAGGATAGGTCACTAAGGTTACCTGGTAGCTTTTCCACAGCGCCACCATTGGAAAAATCAGTAACGGTGAGCAGTAATGGCTCACCCAACACCTACCCCTCACAGGTAAAATTCCCAGTGGCGGGGGTTGAGGGGGCATAAACTTCCAACCCACAACTCCAATTTCTGAGTCCACATTATTTAACAACATGGTGAATTGCTTCGTCCTTTCTTCAAGTCCAAAAAAACTTTCTTTAACCACTAATCTCTGCTTTCTGTTTTGTAGCCATTCTTTTAAATAATACTGATGCCTTTCCTTCAACTTCAAATTCCCTGACCTTTCTCATCAGTATCTTATGCGGCATCTTATCAAAGACTTTCTGAAAGACAATTTATACTATCTACCAACTTGCCCTTGTCTACTTTTTCTATAATTTCTTCAAATAATTAAATAAGGTTGGATAAATATATCCTTCCTTTCAGAAATATATTATTATTATATTCTCTTATTATTAAAAAATCTGTTATTTTTATTGTATTCTCCACCTTTACATGATTTTAGGTTTTAAATTCTAATATTTTCTAGTACTGATGTTAGCAAACTGGTTTAACGTTCCATTCTACCGTTGAAGATTGGACATATGATTACAGTTCACCAGTCATCTCATAATATCCCTTTTCCTTTGAATGTTTTAGAGATGGATACTAAAGTCTCTGCTAACTCCTCTATGGCTTCTTTGAATTCTTGCAAGTATAGCCCATTTGGCCTTGTTAAGTTTGGCTGGATTGTCAACTATCTTCTTTCTTTCCACCTTAATTGTTGGAATATTCCTTTTGCTTCTTCTCTGTATTATCTTCTTGTGAGAACTGAGGCAAAGCACAGATTCAATCTCCCAGCTATTTTTATATAATCTTGGATGAGTTTATCTTGCTCATCCCTTAGTGCAGGGTTTTTCAAATTCAGGGCGCAACTCGCGGGTGGATCTCGGGAGGTTCGTGGAGCGATCAGTCGTGGTATTCCCTATCGCGGTAGAAGCGTCCAACGGCCACGATCAACTTTTAAGGATGCTGGCCACAACTGGCTGTTAAATGAAATGATCGAATCTTTCCACCAGAAGCGGTGGCAGTGAGCAAGTCACGAGCTCGGCACGTACACGGACATCACGTGCCCTGTACGTTTGTGCTTTACGCTCAAAATCATGGAGGAGAGATTCCTCCATTTGTAGCTGCCAATAAGCATGCAACAGGACTGTGTGGAGAACTGAAGATGGGTCATTTTGTAATAAAGAAGAGAGGGCCGGAGACACAAACAGGCCAGGGTCTCACGACTGAATCTCCTCGATAGAGAGCTTCTTAGGAGAGTCCAGGGAAGGACAAAGCAGTGCTGGTGTGAGCTATACACAGAGCTCCAGGGCTTCTGGTGAACACCTAACAAAGGAAAAACTGAACAAAGTAGTACAAAAATGATTTATTGATGTTTGGCTTTCATAATTGCCAATGCAGATCAGGATGCAAAGCCCATGTGTGTTTTGTGCAGGGAGGTACTGGCAAATGAAATTTTAAATCCCTCAAAACCTCGAAGGCATGGGAAATTCAGGGACAAACCTCTTGGTTTTTTTCAAAGGACGCAGCAAGAACTTAAATCGTCAGCTGAAGTCCTTCGCAGAAATGTAACGTTGAATGACAAAGCAAATGAGATTGTGAGGATCAAGCAGGCTCACCTGTTGCATTAAAGGTAAGAAATAATGGTGAGTCACGAAGGTCGGCAGGTGTGAATCATGAAGATCGGCTGGCCTGGGTCGCTAAAGTGGGCTGGCCTAGGTTGCAAAGGTCAGCCGGCATGGGTCGTGAAGGTCGGCTGGCACGGGTACCAAAGAGTAGCCTGTTGCTAAAAGTTTGAAAAACACTGCCTCGGTGAACCTATGCAAACTTCCTTTTAATGAGAACTAGAAAATGTGCGTTTTTGCATTTTGAACTTGAAAAAAACTTACAGCAAATAAGTTGTCACAATAATAATAAATCGCAAGAAATGTGATTGATTCAATGTACACATGCACACTCATATGTCCAACATGGTATGCTTTTTTCATTATTTGAAAGTTTATGAAGGAAAATGTTTTTATATTTAATGGATGCTTTCAACTTATCATCTCTGTTGTCATTCTTTTCTAAACCCTAACTTATTTGAGCAAATCCCTCATAATTTAATCATCGAATGGGATAAGAGACTTGCAACTCTTTCCTGTAAAAAATATCTGCGATTTGTTTTAAAAGGGAAAACAAATAAACATTTGAAGCTCAGGAAGACACTGGGGCAGCACGGTAGCATAGTGGTTAGCACAACTCCAGGGTCTCAGGTTCGATTCCCGGCTTGGGTCACTGTCTGTACGGAGTCTGCACGTTCTCCCCGTGGCTGCATGGGTTTCCTCCGGGTGCTCCGGTTTCCTCCCACAGTCCAAAGATGTGTGGGTTAGGTGTATTGGCCACGCTAAATTACCCTCAGTATCCAAAAAGGTTAAGTGGGGGTTACAGGGATAGGGTAGATACATGGATTGGAGTAGGATGCTCTTTGTAAGGGCTAGTGCAGACTCGATGGGCTGAATGGCCTCCGTCTGTACTGTAAATTCTATGATTCTATACTGGACAATGGAAAAAGTGCAGGATAGTGAAATTCGTTTTGGATTCCTCTAGCAAAAAACACATCACACTGAGTGGTATTCCATGATGTGTCATTCCATAGGGCCAAATTTGACAGCAACCATCCAAACAAATGGGCAATATTGGTCTGCATCTTGCATTGGGTTCTGTGGACTGCAGTGTTCATGGTGACACTTTAGCCACTGACATCTTGTTGGAACCTTTAGACGGCTGGCCAGAGCACCTGCTTGTTTCAGAAAGGAGGATGTTTTTAATCAAGATGGTCTTACATGCATAGTACTCAGATAGTAATTTTGAGGTACAAATGGGTGGAACATGGACTCTGCATGCTCTGCCAATTTACACAGCATTGAGCAATCTCCAGTGATCGTCAAAGAGTTCACTGGAGGCCCAAAACCATTTTCATCTTTTATATTTGTGTGGCCCGGAGCAGCAGGTTCCCGTAAACATACTCCAGCTTATGGCCACCCAATGTTCGGATGGTTTCCTGGATCCTACATGGGGCTGCCAGAGTTCCCACCCTCTCCAATCAGTGAACTGCATTGAAACACCAGTTTTATGTGCTCAGGATGTCACATTGATCAAAGGAGGTCTTCAAAATGGCTCGGGACCCATAGCATTTCCCACCGATCAACTACTTAGGGCCAAACTATGAAGTGAAGGATTTTTTTTCCAATGTCCTCAAAACAATAGCTTGCCTTTGCGTAACAATTCTATGTAATTGAGCACCCTAAGGTGCTTCTCATAGATCAGTTGGGGTGCGACTTGAAACAGCTTTCCTTAAAGTATAGGTGAAAACAAAAGCTTTCAAGGACTTTTAAAGGCAGAGAGGAAGTAATGAAGAAAAGAGGTATAGGAAGGGAATTCAAGATAGTAAGTGCATCAATGGCTGAAAGGTCTGACACCAAACGAGAACACAAAAGGAACAAGATCTACTAAAATTTGAGGACTGTACAATATGGGCTAGGACATGAGCCTTCATAGGTCTCAGGGGTAGAGTGGAGTAAATCCGCTATGGATTTGTAAACAAGAACACGGATTTTGAATTTGGTGCTTTGGAAGACAGAATGCTAATGGATGTTAACAACGATAAGATTTATGAGGGATCACATTTTAATGTAAGGTAAGAAGTGATTTGGAGTTTGTCAGAGAAAATACAGGAAATTAGCCTGAAATACAAGTTTTGAAGTAATGAAGGCATGGTTTCAGTGGCAGTGAAGGTTGGGTAGTGGTACGGTGGACAATGTTGTAGATATGGAGGTATGCAATGTTGGTGATGGATACGACTTGGAGTTTGTGACTCGGTAATAGGTCAACCATGGAAGTAGAATAAAGTGGTGAATAACTAGAGCAACTGGGAAGGGGTAGAGGGAGAGGAGTAAGGATGTGGAAACAAGGAAGGGTGCCAAATGAAATAGCTTTGACTTGCCCAATGTTCAACTGGAGGAAGTTATGGTTTATCCATGACTTGGCATCAGATAAGAAGTCTGACAAAACAAGAATAGTCATAGAATTGAGGATGCTGGTGGAGAAGTAAAATGTGGTGTAATCACCAAAGACATCAAAATTCATCCAACGTCTGCTGATAACATCTCCACGGAGAGTGTCGCATAGAGAACAGATAGGGAGCTTTAGGTATTCCAGTGGTGATAATGTGGAAATGAGAAGAACAACCATTACTGGAATTGTGCTGGTTCTCTTCAGGAATAACGGAATAAACTAGATTGGAGATTTCCCAGAGGTGAGTCACAGAGAGGAAGATGGAGGATAGGATGGTTACCTGTCCTGCTTGTCATGCAAAAGCAGAAGAGAGAAGACATACAATTGCTGCAGTCGCAGATGACATACAAGAGATGCTTGAGCCCCGCATTGGTGGTGTGTCATTGTTATGTGTACAATTTGGCCATGCAACCATGACTAATTTGGATGTAAGCATGGATGAATTAGATATCCTTTTCGACAGTGAACCATCAAAGTTCTTTCGCCTTGCATTTGCCCAAAATTATCTTTATACTCAGATCCAGGACAATGTGGAGGCATGTGAAGTCAAAGAACCTGGTAAAGTTGATTATTTAATCATACCTATAGGATTCTGGTGATCACCACCGTGAGTCTCAGTCTGCCTCGAAGCTAGTTAACTTTCCTTAGTCACAGTGATGTTTTCACTAGTAGTGGGAGAGATTTCACGTACAAATATCTGCATTGAATAATTGCCCAAAATATGAGCACATACTAAGTAATGTATTTTTCCTTTACCTTTATGTAAAGCATCTACTGATAGAAATCACTAGGTAGGTGCAGTCCAAGTAGGTGGATATTTTAGTTCCTAACTGCCATCTATTAGAAGTGTTATTGTTTCATAAATCTGCAGGAAATATATGTTGAATTTGTATACAATTTTTAAAGATCCTTGTTTTTTTAACCGAAATGAAGTGCCTGGTACAGAAGAAATAAAAATATTTAAAAGCAAGTGGACAGGG
Organism: Scyliorhinus canicula; assembly: GCF_902713615.1. Classification (NCBI taxonomy): domain Eukaryota; kingdom Metazoa; phylum Chordata; class Chondrichthyes; order Carcharhiniformes; family Scyliorhinidae; genus Scyliorhinus; species Scyliorhinus canicula. The sequence goes on from NC_052158.1 coordinate 122,526,845, forward strand.
AAACTGAAAAACAGAAAAAGAACATTAATACTGGTCAACCATTTACTCCTAGTATTGGACTTCCATCCTGATATCGACCACAAAGGTGGAAATGGGCTGAAGAAATTCAAGAGAGAATTTTGGGAGTATGAAGCCTGAAAATCCCTTATGCTTTTTTAAAAATTAATTTTATTCAAATGTTTTGTCAAAAACATAATTATTTGCATAACCATGCGCAACCATTAACGTAACAGAATGAAATAAAAGTTAACCATATATACAAGGAAAAGAACAATACAACGTAACGATCCCACCCCCCACCCCCGGGATGCTGCTGTTGCTGAACATTACTGCCCTCTTAGAAAGTCGAGGAACAGCTGCCACCTCCGGGAGAACCCCGCCATGGACCCTCTCAAGGCAAACTTTATTTTCTCGATACTGAGAAACCCAGCCATGTCACTGACCCAAGTCTCCACACTCAGGGGCTTCGAGTCCCTCCACATTAAAAGGATCCATCTCCAATGGGAGGAGGACCTGGGGATTGAGATAGGGTGGGGACTCTGGAGCGAGGCACTGCATAGGGTCAACTCAACAGCAAGGCTCAGCCTGACACATCTAAAAGTGGTACATAGAGCCCACTTAACAAGAACCCGTATGAGTAGGTTCTTCCCGGAGGTGGGGGACAGATGTGAACGGTGCCAAAGAGGCCCGGCCAACCACGCCCACATGTTCTGGTCTTGCGCCAGACTTGTGGAGTACTGGACAGCCTTCTTCGAGGCTATGTCCAAAGTGGTGGGGGTGAGGGTGGAGCCATGCCCGATAGTGGCAGTCTTCGGGGTTTCAGACCAGCCAGATCTATTCCTGGGGAGGAGGGCAGACGCCCTTGCCTTTGCCTCCCTGATCACCCGCCGTAGAATCCTGTTTGGCTGGCGGTCAGCAGCACCACCCAGAGCTGCAGACTGGCTGTCTGACCTCTCGGAATCTCTCCAAATGGAGAAAATCAAATTCGCTATCCGAGGGTCAGACGACGGCTTCCACAGAACGTGGGAGCCATTCATGCAACTGTTCCGGGACCTGTAATTGGCCAATGTACAAGAGGAAGAATAGTCGGGTGGCCAAGAATCAGGGGAAAATGGTCGGGAGTCGGGGGAAGGTAGCCGGGGCATCGAGGGGAGAGATGGACTGGGAGGGGGGGGGGGGGTGGATGGCTAAACCTGAGGAGGGAGGGGCGAACCATGGGGGAGGGGGGGAAGACAGCTAAACCTGGGGAGAGGGAGGCAAACCGTGTAGGGGGGTGGGACGGGAGAGGAGGGCTGGCGGAGGGCAGAGAAGCGGGAGCCAGAGGGAGGACACGGGATGCCAAAGCGTGCATGACATCTCCAGGAGCGGGGAACGAGAAAACTGGAGATGGAGGACGGGAGGAGCGGCAGAAGCGGGGCGAGCGTGGGACGGCAGCGAGACCCGTCCTGGAAGGGCGGCCGACAGCAGCACACAGCACAGCTAAATATCGCACACTGTGATTTTCTCCCCGGCACCCAAATGTGTGCTTGCCCCTCCCAGTCCCCCCCCCCCCCCCCCCCCCCCCCCCCCCCCCCCCCCCCCGCAGGCAGTCGCCTACTTATGTAGTGTGGGTAATTTTGCCAGATGTACAGAGATGCCGCTGTCGAGCTGGTGCACAGTTATTCCATTTCATATGTTATTGTATTTTTTTTAATGTTGGGGTGTGCCCTTCTCCTCTAAATGTGTGTATATATATATATGTGTTTCTTATTCTGTGTACATAACGGTAATTGTACCTTGTTCAAAAAAAACCCAATAAAAACATATATTAAAAAAAAGGATCCGTCTCCGGCCTACCAGGGAGGCAAAGGCCAAAACGTCGGCCTCTTTCGCTTCCTGAACTCCCGGATTGTCTGACATACCAAAGATCGCTATCTCTGTACTCGGCACCACCCACGTGTCTAAGATCTTGGACATTGCCTTAGCAAAACTCTGCCAGAATCCCTGAAGAGCCGGGCATGCCCAAACATATGGACATGGTCTGCACGGCTTCCCGTACAGCTCACACATTTATCCTCAACCCCAAAGAGCTTGTTCATCCTGGTTGCCATCATGTGTGCCCGGTGGACCACCTTAAACTGGATTAGGCTAAGCCTGGCACATGATGAGGAGGAATTGACCCTGTTTGGGGCATCTGTCCACAGGCCCGCATCCAGCTCCCCGCCTAGCTCCTTGTGGTGAGCCATGTATGGCTGTTGTATATATTATTGTATTTACTTACTGTTACTGTTGTTGTGTTGATGTTGTTGTTGGCTCCGCCTGTGGCTCCGCCCCTCTGAGAAGGTATATAACCCATCGATCCGGGACAGCCTCTCAGTGCGGGAGGAGCTATTGGTGGGCACATTCTAGCTGATTAAAACTACAGTACTTGTTAACTACCGTTTCGACTGGATTGATTGGTAGCACTCCTCCTCCCATTTGCCCTTAGGTTCCTCCACTGTTGCTTCCTCTGCCTCCTGTAGTTCCTGGTAGCTGTCCGACACCTCCCCCTCCCCTACCCAGGTGCCGGAGACCACCCTATCCTGTATCCTGCGTGGGGGTAGCAGCGGAAATGACACCACCTGTTTTTTGAGAAAGGCGCGTACCTGAAGGTATCTGAAAGCATTTCCAGGGGCCAAACATAATTTCTCCTCCAGCGCTTTCAGGCTGGGAAAGGTCCCGTCTATGAACAGGTCCCCCATCCTTTTAATGCCTGCCCTATGCCAGCTTTGAAGCCCTCCGTCTATCTTGTCCGGGACAAATCTGTGATTGTTGCATATCGGGGTCCAGACTGAGGCTCTCTTCACCTCCCTGTGCCTTCTCCACTGACCACAGATCTTTAATGCCTCCACCACCATGGACTGGAGGAGTAGCGGGCTGGCAAGAATGGCCGAGGTGCCGCTAAAAGTGCCCCTAGGCTGGTACTTTTGCACTGTGCCACTTCTAACCGCTCCCACGTTGACCCCTCCCCCATACCCATTTCCTAATCATGGCTATGTTGGCCACCCAATAGTAGCTGCAAAAGTTCGGCAACGCCAGCCCACCCCCTCCCCAACTGCGCTCTAGGTACAGTCTCTTTACTCGCGGGGTCTTGTTTGCCCATACGAATCCCGAGATGATCTTGTTCACCCGCTTAAAGAAGGACTTAAAGATGAAGATGGGAAGGCACTGGAAGACAAACAGGAGAAGACAAATCTGGGAGGAACCATCGGTCTGCACCCTCCCCGCTAAAGATAGCGGGAGCATGTCCCACTTTTTGAAGTCCCCCTCCATCTGCTCTACCAGCCGAGATAGATTAAGCTTGTGGAGGGCATCCCACTTTCGAGCCACCTATATCCCTAGGTACCGGAAGCTCTTCTTGACCATCTTCAGTGGAAGCTCTCCCAGTCGCTTTTCCTGCCCCTTAGCTTGGATCACAAACATCTCGCTTTTCTTTTCATTTAGCTTGTACCCCGAGAAATTGCCAAAGTCCCTCAGAATCTGCATGACCTCCCCATCCCCTCTAGTGGGTCCGAGATGTACAGGAGCAGGTCATCCGCGTAAAGCGAGACCCGATGCTCCTCTTGCCCCACCCCCCGAACCAGCCCCCATGCTTTTTTAAACAGTCTTCTCAGTACATCCTGTCACCGTCAAAGATTTCAGTCAAAACCCGCCCCCCTCAGAAACACTGTTCCTGCACTTCTAAAATTGTACCATTTTGTCTATATTACTTCTCCCCATTCTTCTCTGATAAATCTTAGTGCAGTCAGGCGGCATGGTGGCACAGTGGTTAGCACTGCTGCTTCACGGTGCAGAAGACCCGGGTTCGATCCCAACCCCAGGTCACTGTCCATGTGGAGTTTGCACATTCTCCCCGTGTCTGCGTGGGTCTCACCCCCACAACACAAAGATGTGCAGGGTAGGTGAATTGGCCACTCTAAATTGCCCCTTTATGGAAAAAAAGATTTGGACGCTCTAAATATATATTAAAAAAAGAAACTGCTTTCTTTAAGAAAAAAATAAAGAAATCTTAGTGCAGTCTGTATAAATTGGCATTTGGAGAGATTATTTGCACACCCCTGAATGAAAAGCTTCTGATGAATACATGCACCAAGGAGAGGGAAATTGTGTATAAGTTATGTAAATTTTGCATTACATCTCCAATTTCTAGTTTTAGTGGAATATGTATTAAATTTTCATAATCCATTCAAAAAACTCATCCCTAAAGCATTATGTAATTCATGAATATTAATACTTTGATAATTAGTGTGGCTATATTGTGCAATCATGCTTCTGCAATGGTGGAATGGGTGCGCGAGCTGATTAAAAGTCTAATGCTTTGATCAGCTGAAGTTGCCCGATACCAGCAGCAGTCTCACACTGAAACCATTAATGGATACTCCTGCCGCTTATGATACCACTTGAATTTTTTTCAGAGCGCAGACCTCTGCCAGTTTACATCACTAGATTTTCATGAACAATCTGTCAATGGAAGTCTAATGTAAAGTTAACGCCTGCACCATTTAAAGTGGTAGGAAAAGTAGCAGGAAGTCACATTAGAGTTTGTTTCATGGACAACAATCAGTACATTCACCCTCTAAAACACTAGCAAAGAAAGAAAGGCATAAAAATTCAGGTCATATATTACTTTGGCAAGATCTGTTACATCAGAGAATTTGGGGGAGGGGATTGGTTGGAGGTCTGAAGCAAGCCAAGAGGTGATTTATTTTCCAGTTAATTGTCAGCAGGATTAGCCTGAAAATGTTATTCAGATAAAAGCCAATAGCACTAATAGAGTTCCAAGACAGTAACCAAAAGGTTTTATTATCCAGAACAGATCGAGTGGTAGTGACCAATATTATAACTGTAAATATAAGGGGTCAAAATTTGCTGTTGTGATAATGGCAATCTTAATGCCACTTCCTATTATCAATGTGTAAATAGCTCTGCAACCTCTGTCTCGGGCACCCACCAGGTACGCGGCGCATACTCGTGCGACTCGACCAATGTAGTCTACCTCATACGCTGCAGGAAAGGATGTCCCGAAGCGTGGTACATTGGCGAGACCATGCAGACACTGCGACAACGAATAAACGGGCATCGTGCGACTATCAACAGGCAGGACTGTTCCCTTCCAGTTGGGGAACACTTCAGCAGTCAAGGACATTCAGCCTCTGATCTCCGGGTCAGCATTCTACAAGGAGGCCTTCAGGAGACGCGACAACGCAAAATTGCTGAGCAAAAACTTATAGCTAAGTTCCGCACGCATGAATGCGGACTCAACCGGGATCTGGGATTCATGTCGCATTACATTCGGCCCCCACCAACAAGCCTGGACTTGCAGAGGCCTACCGACTGAACTGGCTTGGGACAATTCACACCTCTTTAACCTGGAGTTACCTCTCTCTCTGCATCTTTGATGATTTGATTGCCTGCAGGTGCTCGCATTCCGGGCATCCCTGACTGTGTCTATATAAACATTTCTGGAACAAGCCTTTCCATTCACCTGAAGAAGGAGCCGTGCTCCGAAAGCTCGTGTTTGAAACAAACCTGTTGGACTTTAACCTGGTGTTGTAAGACTTCTTACTGTGCTCACCCCAGTCCAACGCCGGCATCTCCACATCTCTGTCTCGGAAGATATCCCTGTTAACTTCTAATTACCATAATTTGCTGGGTGATTTGCACCACACCGCCATTAGCTTTGTACAAAAAGCACCTTCCTGTTACTTTAATAACTTGCTGGATTTGGATATTAATTATCCGCTAAATACACAGATAAACAATGTCCAGTATATTAATAGTGCAGGTACTTTTATAATAATATGATAATTGTTCATGATTGACAATCAACCTCTCTGGCCCAGAAAATGAGCAACTTAAACTTGGAGTGTCAATTCTTCAGATAGTGGTAGCATAGTGGTTAGCATAAATGCTTCACAGCTCCAGGGTCCCAGGTTCGATTCCCGGCTGGGTCACTGTCTGTGCGGAGTCTGCACGTCCTCCCCGTGTGTGCGTGGGTTTCCTCCGGGTGCTCCGGTTTCCTCCCACAGTCCAAAGATGTGCGGGTTAGGTGGATTGGCCATGCTAAATTGCCCGTAGTGTCCTAAAAAGTAAGGTTAAGGGGGAGTTGTTGGGTTACGGGTATAGGGTGGATACGTGGGTTTGAGTAGGGTGATCATGGCTCGGCACAACATCGAGGGCCGAAGGGCCTGTTCTGTGCTGTACTGTTCTATGTTCTATAGTGATTTTTTTGTAGGCTTTAAAGTAACATTTCTTTTCAAAAATACTCTTACTTTTCTTTTCTCATTTTAAATCTCAGTCCTAATCCAATATTTTTATCACACTCTTGATTTCTCTTTCTGTACCAGATTTGTCTAACTCACCTTTTGTTTCAGCTGTTTAATTCTTAATCCATAAACCTCATTGATAAAAGAGTCAAACTGGTGGGCTCACCATTCATTAAGGCCTAAATGTGGCCCATTGCCTCCGTCATGTCATAATCAGCATACATTTCCAACAAGTTAGGATGCAAAACAAATCATGAGTCAAAAGGTGCAGGAAAATGTCTAACTAATAATAATCTTTTATTATTGTCACATGTAGGCTTATATTAACACTGCCATGAAGTTACTGTGAAAAGCTCCTAGTCGCCACATTCCCTACACAGAGGATGAATTCAGAATATCCAATTTACCTAACAGAGCGTCTTTCGGGACTTGTGGAAGGAAACCGGAGCTTCCGGAGGCAACGCACACAGACACGGGGAGAACGTGCGGACTCCGCACAGCCAGTGACCCAAACAGGGAATCGAACCTGGGACCCTGGAGCTGTGAAGCAACTGTGCTAACCTCTGTGCTAAGGTGCTGCCCCGCCATCTAATGGTATAGACCATGAGATGCACCAATCCAGCAAGGTCTGGCCAATAATTTGCTTTACTCAAATTTGATATTTGGTGCATTTTTTTTTGTTAATACTGAATTGTATTTGATGCTGAGAATCAATCTTCTACAGTTCACCCCTAAAATTAATTTTCAATTCAATTTCAATGTTCAACACTGATGGAATACTGGAGTTTAATGCACTTTTACATTAGTATCCCTGTTCTACTGGGAATAAGACAACTCTCCACGTCAGGAATGGTTAAAACTAAAACCATTATGGAAAATGATGTGATCAATTGTAAGTCCTATACCATCAGAAACATTGATTCATTAGATATGTAGGGGCACATAGAAATGGGCCTTTCAGCTTAACCAACCACTCCAAATTTAAATACTCACTTTCTTTCCTATTTCTTTATCCTCCACGGAGAATGCCCTTCATCAGACAAGTCATAGAAACTTCTAATAGAACAGCACAGAAGGAGATTATTTGGCTCATCGAGTCTGGGCTGGCTCTTTCAAAGAGCGAGCCAGTTAGTCCCACACCCCAATCCTTCCTGATATCCCTGCAATGCTTTCTCCTTTAAGTATTTGTCCGATTACATTTTGTAAGGCTATGGCTAACTCTGCATCCACTATCGTATGTTTTTTAAAAAACATTTTTTAGAGTACCCAATTATTTTTCCCAATTAAGGGGCAATTTTAGCGTGGCCAATCCACCTATCCTGCACATCTTTTGGGTTGTGGGGGTGAAACCTACGCAGAAACGGGGAGAATGTGCAAACTCCTCACGGACAGTGACCCAGAGCCGGGATTCGAACCCGGGTCCTCAGTGCCGTAGGCAGCAATGCTAACCACTGTGCCACCGTGCTGCCCTCACTATCCTATGTTAGCAATGCTGCTTCAAAAGAATATCTTAAAATAACCTGCACTGACAAGTCATTTTCTGTTGGACAAAGTGCATCTTGCAGGCACCTTGCAATCTCAGAAAGGGTATACCTTTAAAATGACACTTACTGTCTTTTCACATTGAATTTCCAGCAGTATTGTGTTTTCTATTTCAGAAGTTTGAATGTTTTTTCCCCTGTTTCATTGCGCTAAGTCTATATATTCTGTGAGAATGTAATTAAGAAATGAATGACCTCACAGGCAGTTGGTACATTTTTGATATGAATTTTTATTAGAGCAGGGCAAAGGAAGTAACATCCAAATAGCAGTGATGCATACTTTTGTCAAGCTAAGTGCAGTGGAGTCGTTCTTGATTGGTTAGTATCTTGCAATGTAGCAGTTGCAGCCCATTCAGTCTTGTGCAGTGTGGCATTTTCTGGATGATCAATCCATGTGGTACTTTCTGACCAAGGAATCTGTCCACAATTTAATGATGCGCAGCAGATAGTTCTTTTATAGCATCTGAATATTCTATACTATCATTTCACATGCATGAACATTCCACAAGAAGGTCAATAACATATATGATGATCATTTGCACTGCTCGTAAAGCATCAAAAATGACAATACATCTCAGAACTTTCAAACAAACTTCGATTTTTAAAAATATCAGTAGATGTATTATATACAAACAAAGTGGCAGATATTAGAGAAGGGAACAAAGGTTGTAACCCAATCTCAGAGTTTATATATCACATTCAATTTAGTGAAATATTATGGATGTGAAAATATCACTTTTCACTCCATATGCCTGTAGGCAAATGTCATAACAACAGTCAGTAACTTAACTGACTCGGTCTCAATTGAGTGAAGCTATAACTATGCAGCAGATGCCAAGGTACTAAATAAAATATAAAGAGGAAATATAGGGTTTTTCAGTACCTTTTGCAGATAAAATGCTGTAAATAGGTATCAGTGGATGCATAAGTGAGCTGATACCTTCCATAAATGATTTTGGAATAAACTGCACATTAACTTATTTCCCAGCCATGCATTGCTTATGGAGCAGATATGGAGTTAATTTTGTTCAATAATAAAATGCTTCGTTTGAATTATTTATTTGTAGTATAGATACCTACTAACATGAAAGGTAATTCAATACAATCATTATGTTATATCGACATATCTCACCAAAAGTTACTTTTAATCAGATGAATTATTATGTCTTCTTGCTGCTTTCCCCCTTGACAAATTTCTATCCTTGTCTCTGAAAGATAGCGATTCTTTATTGAAGTGCACCTCTACACCTCTCGAGCCACCAGTCATCCAACAGAACCTTACCAACTGCCTCTCTAGTCCCTCAGTGCATCCGAACAGGCAACGGAGTGTGGCGACTAGGGGATTTTCACAGTACTTCATTGTAGTGTTAATGTAAGCCTACTTGCGACAATAATAAAAATTATTATTATAGTGAACAATGACAGCTGATTCAAATGCAAGACATTCACAAACTTGGAAGTCATATTGATTGTTTATATTTTTTTTATTTGTCAATGGAATGTGGGTGTTGCTGGACAATTCAAAGCATCATAGAATCCCTGCAGTGCAAAAGGCCCATCGAGTCTGCACCGACCTCCGAAAGACCACCCTACCTAGGTCCACTCCCCTGCCCTATCCCGGAACCCCACTAAGGGACAATTTAGCATGGCCAATCCACCTGAACTGCACATCTTTGGACTGTGGGAGGAAACCAGAGGACCCGAAGGAAACCCACGCAGACATCATGAGAATGTACAAACTCCATACAGTCTCAAGGTCGGAATTGAACCTGGTTCCCTGTGAGGTAACACTGCTAATCACTGTGCTGCCATGCCATCCATTGCTGTGGCTTGTAGGCCAGACCAGGTAAGGATGACAGATGTCCTTCCCTAAAGGACATTAATGAGCCAGATTTTGTGGCAATCAAAATGGTTTCAAGGTCATCATTACACTTTTTAATACCAGATTTTTACTGAATTCAAATCTCACCATCTGCCATGGTGGAAATGGAAACCTAGATTCCCAGAGCATTACCCTGGTTCTCTGGATTATTAGTTCAATGACAACACCACAATGCCACAGCCTCCCTTCCATAATATCATCTCACACCACCCCTGGCTCATCTACTACCTTAACCCTCATACGTTCCTTTGTTACTGCCAGACTTGACAATTCCAACCTAGTCCAGGCCAGCATCCCAAATTCTACCCTCCATACACGTGAGGTCTTCAAGCTCTGCTGCCTTTGTTCTAACTAACGCCTCGTCTCGCCACCTCTCTTTTTCCTCCTCCTTCTTTTAGATGCTCCTTAAAAAATACCTATTTGACAAAGCTTTTGATCATTTACCTTATTCTCTCCTTTTGTGGCTCAGAGTCAAATTTGTTTGGTAACGCTCCTATGAATGTTTCATTATTTCCAAGGTGCCATATATAATACAAGTTGTTGTCATTGATGCATCACAGTCAATCTTGTCTGTCCTCAATTGATGCCAGCATTCTTACTCAGCATGTATCACAGGAGAGCGATTCAGTGATGAGAAATCGGTCTATGTTTTCCACTTCCTAGCACAAGGAAGCTGAGGTAACGCTAATTGGAGCACTACTGACACTACCTAAGCTCAGGTCAGCTAACTCGAGAACAACCAGTCTTTAAACATTTCTGTCTCAAAGCCTTATTCATAGAGCCATCAGTGGAGCATACAATCTTTCTCCTTGATAGCTTCACACTGTTGGTCTCATACCAGAATTGTATTATTGTCTATACATCAGAGAAATGCGAAATTTGCATCACGCTAATTTGGAAACTGCAGTGTAACTGGCCTATTAAGTTCATAGTATCAAATCAGCTTTGATAAATAGGGCAGGTAACTGGAATGAACTTTTATATTCGCATTAAATGATAAAAATGAGTATAGAACTGCTAAATTTGCATTCATAAAGCCTGTAAATAAACAAAATTGAAGAAGTACTATGTTACCAATTTTTAGTCTGGTAGCACTTATTTCATTAGATAAGATTCAAGAAAATATTATTTGTGAGGAACATCTTAATTTCTGAATAATGAAGAAGCATTCAATATACTACTTTTCAACTTTCAGTATTATATGTCAATATGTAGTACAATATTGGCAGGAATCATTATATAACTTACCATATTGGCAACCATGCAATGGCCTCTTAAATGTAAGGCATAGTCCAACACACTCCACTTCAATTTTCACACCTTTCCCCCCTCTCCTTTTCTTACAATTATTGTGCAATGATAAAGGACTAATTAATAATGGTGTTTAGGAAAGAGTGACCATAATATGTTAGACTGTTACATGAAGTTTGAAAGTGGTGTTGTACAATCAGAGACGAGGGTCTTAAATCTAAACAAAGGAAACTATGAAGGTACGAAGGGCAAACTGGATATGGTAGATTGGGAAACTATGTTAAAAGGTACGATTGTAAGGTGCAGCATGGTGGCGCAGTGGTTAGCACTGCAGTCTCACGGGCCAAAGTCTCAGGTTCAATCCGGCTCTGACTAACTGTCCGTGTGGAATTTGCACATTCTCCCCGTGTTTGCATGGATTTCGCCCCCACAACACAAAGATGTGCAAGGTAGGTGGATTGATTAATTGTACAAAAATTAATTGGGTACTCTAAATTTTTTTTTTTTTAAAGGGACGTTGTACATAGGCAAAATCTAACATTTTAAGAACTAATACATTCCTTTAATGTGCAAAAACCCAGCAAAGAATGTGTTCTAGTCGTGGCTAATGAATAAATCAAGGATTGCATTAGATCAAAGAAAGATGCGTAAAACGGTGTCAAAAAAAAGTAAGCCTGATGATTGGGAGCACTTTAGAATTCTGCAAAGGAGGCTCACAAAAAAGATTGACAAAGGGAAAATAGAATATGAGAGTAAATTAGTGAGAAACATTTAATGGAACAAAAGCAGATCCATTTTGGGCACATTTAGTGGGGTGTTTCTTGGTGCCTGCAGTACCAAAATTGACACCGCGATGTAATAGCACGTTGCCATTTTTTTTTTTGCCTTGGAAAGGAATGCCTCACTGAGGCCGCACTTTACATCATTTCCTGTACTGACGAGCTCAGCTCACCAGTGCATGGAAAGTATCCATGGATCGTGATGCCCTGACTTTTTGATAGTCCTTGGCCACATCATCGTGACCTCCGGATACCCCCTACTGCACCCAACCTACCTCTTATGGGATCCTCTAGACTCCGGCATCCTACTTCTTAAGGGAAAGATTCACCCAGGCTCGGTCCATGGCATGTGAAACCTGGCACCTTAGCACTGCCAGTTTAGCACCCTGCAGTGCCCCTGTCAGACTGGAGATTCCACTAGACACCCTGGCAATGTAAGGGTGGCCCTGCCAGGGTGCCTGGGTGGCATTTCCAAGGTGCCAGGCTGACAATGCCAAGGTGCCCGAAGGAGTACACCCTGTCCATTGTTCGATTGTTCAGGGATCGCTAATGGTCTGGGAGACCTCTCAGGTGCCCTTATGCCTGGTCCACATTTGCGTGGACTAGTACGAAATGGTGCCATTGTGAGGTCTCCCAGATTAGGTATTTCAAGTGTTGTGAATCTTGAGAGAGGCCTCTCGCGAATGCTGAGACAAAATCCAGCTGTGCAGCTGGAGAGCTACACGCTGGTTGTCTTGCCTCAGCCAGCACTCTGTGCACTCAGTGGAAACCTTTGTGTCTGTCTTCTCAGAGTCAAATACTAAAACCCTCCCTGAAATAATGGAGAATATAGGAACTAGTGTAAAAGAGGAACTGCAATATTAGTTTTAAAAAAGTATAAGAGAGATGAAGGGATTTAAAGCAGATAAATCCCCTGGACCTGATTACCTCCAACCCAGATTATTGAAAGAAGTGGCTGCAGAGATAGTAGATGCATTGGTGATCATCATTCAAAATTGTATAGACTCTGGAATGATTCCTGCAGGTTTCTGCAAATGTAATCCCACTATTTAAGAACAGAGGGAAAAAGAAAACAGCAAACTACAGATCTGCTAGCCTTACAAGTGTAGTCGGGAAAATATTAGAATCTATTATAAAGGATATAATAACAGGACCGCTGGAAAATAATGGTAGAATTGAGCAGAGTCAACATGGATTTATTAAAGTGAAATCATGTTTAGCAAACCTGCTGGGGTTGTTTTAGGATGTAGCTAGCAGGATAGATAAGGGGAATGGGTGGATGAGGTATATTTAGATTTACAGGAGGTTTTTTGATTATGTCCCACACAAGAGGTTAGTAAATAAAATTAAAGCACATTAAATAGTGCCAATACAGTATCATGGTTGATAACTGATTAGTGGACAGAATACAAAGAGTAACAATAAATGGGAAATTTTCAGATTGACTAATGGAGTAGCGAAAGGATCAGTACTTGGGCCCGAGCTATTCACAATCTATATCGATGGTTTGGATGTCAGGGTTAAATGTAATATTTCCAAATAGCAGATGACATAAAACTAGGTGGAAGTGTGAGTTGTGAGGAGAATGCAAGATGATTCAAGTGGATTTGGAGAGATTATATGAATGGACAAGTTTGTCAGATGGAATACAATTTGGAGAAATGTAACATTATCCATTTTGATAGGAAAAACAGAAATATAGAGTGCTTCTTGAATGGTGAGAAGCTGGGAAGTTTTGAACTTCAAAGGGACTTGGTTGCCCTTGTTCATGAGTCACTGAAAACAAATATACAGGTACAGCAAACAATTAAGAAGGCAAATGGTTTGTTGGCCTTTATTATAAGAGGATTTGAGTATAGGAGTAAAGATGTCTGACTGCAATTATATAGAGCCTCGGTGAGACTATACCTTGTGCATTGTGTGCAGTTTGGATCTCCTTATCTAAGGAACGATATTCTTTTTTAAATAAATTTAGATTATCCAATTATTTTTTCCAATTAAGGGGGCAATTTAGTGTGGCCAATCCAACAACTCTGCACATTTTTGGATTGTGGGGGCGAAACCCACACAGACACGGGGAGAATGTGCAAACTCCACACGGACAGTGACCCAAAGCCGGGATTGAACCTGGGACCTCAGCGCCGTGAGGCAGCTGTGCTAACCACTAGGCCACCGTGCTGCCCAGGAACGATATTCTTGATTGGAGGAATGAAGGTTCACTAAATGAATTCCTGGGATGGAGGGATTGTACTATAAGGAAAGTTTAAATAGACTGTGCCTGTATTCTCATGAATCTAGAAGAATGAGAGGTGATCCCATAATAAAATACACACTTTTTACAGTGTTTGATAGGGTGGACGAAGGAAGGATGTTTTCCCTTGGTTTGGGGATTTAGAATCAGTGGACACCAGCTCAGAATAAGGGGCAGGTCATTTAAGACTGAGATGAGGAGGAATTCTTCACTCAGAGGGCGATGAATCTTTGGAATACTCCTCCCCAGAGGGCTGTGGACGTTCAGTCATTCAGTATGTTCAAGACTGAGACAGATCGATTTCTAAATATTAAAAACATCACGCAATACGGGAATAGTGAATGAAAATAGTGTTGAAATAGAAGATCAGCCATGGTCGCATTGAACGATGGAGAGGGCTCAAAAGGCTGAAAGGCCTACTGCTGTTTTTTTCTTATGTTCTTACTGGATCTACATGCATGGAAGTAAAGTTCTATGGACATTAGTGGTAACTCACCCACTAGTTATTCTTCATGTGCAAAACTAAAGTCAGTGTTGACAGCTATTCAAATATCAGGACATCACAAGCAAATCTGAATCTGTCACACACATGTACATGCTGCAGCAGGAATCATTAAGTAGAAATAAGGAGACAACGTTCTGGCTGATTTTACCCTTGGTTACCAAAAGAACGGAGGTCAATTGTACCAAAAACCCCAGTTGAGATTACATTACTTATTATGAACCAGGGATCAAAGCTGGGAGCTTTCTGGTCTGAATGGCTCAATGCCAGGGTCAGGCAGTGCAGTTATCCACTAGGCCATGAAGAAATGAAGAAAGCAGCTATCCGTGCATACACAGGACTACAGTATTATTTATAATTATGCTTCTAAAGAGTAAAAGTTCCTTAATATATCCAGAATCCGTTCAAATTATGCTACTATTTGCCTTGTCACATGTTTGCACTCGATCAGGGCAGCACGGTGTGCGCAGTGGATTAGCTCTGCGGCCTCACAGCATCGATGTCCCAGGTTCAATCCCGGCTCTGGGTCACTGTCCGTGTGGAGTTTGCACATTCCCTCCGTGTTTGTGTGAGTTTCGCCCTCACAACCCAAAAATGTGCAAGCTAGATGGATTGGCCACACTAAATTGCCCCTTAATTGGAAAAAATTAATGTTTGCACTCGATCATACATAATTAATTTTCAGCATCAATACTTTGTCCCACTTTTTAGAATCAAAGTCCGAATAAAGGCTGACAAGGAATTGGTTCTACTAAAGGAATGAAGAATGTTTTTTTCTTTTAAATACAAATCATTATGCTACACATGTACCTGGAAAATATATCACATTTTCTTGACCTGTGGGTATATATGCACAAATCACTGAAGGTGGCAGGGTAGCTTAAGATCGTGGTTGAAAAGGCGTATGGGATCCCAGGCTTTGTAAGTAGAGGCATAGAGTACAAAAGCACAGATGCTATGGTGAACCTTTATAAAACATTGGGTCTGCCTCAACTAGAGTACTGTAGCCAGTTCTGAGCACCACAATTTTGAAAGGACTTGAGACTTTAGAGAGAGTGCAGAGAGGAGTCACAAGAATGAAGTCCCTCATCTTTGCAACTAGCTATGATGAAAGCTGGCCATGAGGAAAATCTGGGGCTGTCCTCTGAGAGGAGGGTGCAAAAAAATTTGTTTGAGGTGTTCAAATCATGATGGGTCTGGACAGAACAGATAGGGAGAAACGGGTCAAAACTAGAGGACATCAATTTAAGGTATATGGCAAAAGAAATGTTGGCAACATGAGGAAAACCTTTTTACACAGCGAATGATGAGGATCTGGAATGCATCACCTGAGAGTACGGAGGAGGCAGGTACAAGCATAGCTTTTATGGTGGAGTTGGATAGCACCAGAAGGGAAACAGTTTGCCTGGTTACAAGTAAAAGACGAGGGAGTGTGACTGCCTGAGTTGCTCTTGCAGAGAACTGGCATAGACAAGAGGCTGAATGTTCGGCTTCTGTGCTGTCACCTATATCCTCTTGTAGCATATCCTCTTGTAGCTATTACTGTGTATAGGTTTGTGTTAATACAAATATGTTTTGTAAAAATTAGCAAAACATTTCAGGCTGAGAAAAGTTTAATTCAAAGTTTTATAGAGAATTTTCCTTTCAAATGGTATATATTTTACATTCGTCATTGTAAATGGTGCTTTAAGGATATGTTCTTCATTTAAAGTACATGATAAACTTTATCATTGTCGGCAGTGATATCACACAACGGTAGCATAATATAATCATAATTTTATACACAAATCAAAAAGGTTTGTCAAACGCTTCCACTCCCCCATGATGACAATACTCTTTTAATTCTGCTTCACTCTGTTGCAGACAAAGCAGCACTGCTCACCTTCAATACTGGCCCTCAAATCAGACCAGGAATAGGTACTTGGGGGGGGGGGGGGGGGGGGATCACAGACTGCAAACCAACTAAAATAGTTTTATTTTTGACTTAATGAAAAGACAAACACAAAGTACTATTTGTCCATAAATCTAAATGTCACTGTACATAACTGGGACATGACAAAGCTGCACCTTTTCCGAGGTCACGTGAGCCCACCTTGCCCCCCCCCCCCCCCCCTTGAAAAGCTTCAAGGCTGCCCAAAATACTTAATGTAAATCTGTCTTGCCCAGCTAAATCCCCGGCTACGCTGGCTGCCATGCCTCTGCTAGACAGGGTCACAGGGGTCAAAATCGATTTCACAGGCCACCTGGAGGGCCCAGGCCGTGAACTGACTCAGACAATTTTTGTCAGAGCTCTGGCGGCCTTACCTCCCAGGGCTAGCCCCGGCTGGGCCTGCCACTGCCACTCGTGGATATTAGGTGGCAAAGCTATCGCAGGAAGAGGCCAGAGTTGTTGACCCTATTGCCTGACCCCTTCAAACTTCAGCACAATTTTTCTGGCAGTTACCGTGGTGACTGGGCACCCCAAGCTTATCCTAGCTACCACAATAAAAAAAAACACAGGAGAAAAGATTTTTTTTTTGCAACCTACCGTGTGGTAATGATTCTGAGCAGCAACTAGGGCTGCTCTCCTCTCACCAGCGTCTTCTCACTGCTGTCTCCAGCAGCTGCTTTCTCGTACAATCCAGTGAAGGAACCGGATGATTTGATGCTATGCCCGACCTTTATTTTCACTTCTATTAATAAACGTCACTGTAATAAAGTGGAAGGCATCTCCTGTTAAAAGTTTCCTCAATGCAGTGTGGAACCTGCCCCTTCCTGTACCAGCTGACACACACCTGCTTACACATACATTCTTTCCAATGACATGACATGTCGCAGCGAGACAAAAGAAGTGTGTGTGCAAGGAGGTAAACAATCACACTCTTACATATAAGAAGCACAATTAACAAAGAGCTTGAGCAAAGTAAATTTTATTCCCAAAAAGGGGCCAACACATTTTCTGGATTGTAAGTATGCCCGCTGCTACTTCTTAATTAGTTTGTTGTTGCATTAAAGGCAGCAAAGTATTGTAATTTGCCAAGTTCAAAGGTGGTTTGGGGCCATAATAGAGTCCGGCCCGTTCCCTGGTGACCGAGATGTGAGACTGATGAGTTTTGCCTGCTGCCTGGCAAGCTTTGGACTGAATGATAATGGATCGGGCAGTTAAGAAATGTCTGCAGGCACCTGATGGTTATCTGTCCCTTCCGCAGACAATGCAGTCCTATAGTGGATATGATCCCCGCACATCTCAGCTGTTGCCAATGAACTAACCATCAGATAAATTCCGGGTTTCACGTTAGCCTTTCTTCTCTCCATTGCTTTTCCACCTGATATTCCCATCATTTCCTTGTGTGTGTGTGTTGGCACATTTCAAGTTCTCGAAGCACCTTTCCACTTCCTGGTAATTTAACGAGACACACCAGACTAAAAGTCAAATTGTCTTTCCAACGTAAAATTACATTTCACTAACTTTCTTCAACGTTGGTCGCTGGAACGACTCAGATAAATGCTAAAACTGCATTTGTTATTCACGCGGTGCATCCTTCCGTCTACAAACCGCTTGTATTCGTGAAGGAGATTCAAAGTGCACGCACATACATGATAATTGAAAGAGGCATGTGAAAGAAAACCAGAGGAGGTGAAGATAGGTGGACTCTTCATTTAAAGTAAATTGAAAGAAGGAATACGCTTCTAAAATGGAAATGGTATCGAAAATAAAACAGGGAAAGTAAAAAAAAAGGCAGGAGTGAGAGTTTTCAGGTAATATAACTGGAAATACAACGGTTTATGCAAAGACTTCTTGTATCGATCTGGATGGAGAATGCTGTAGGGTGGTACTTCTTGAACTGAGAGCAGATTAATGGTGCCATATATTAATGTGTTTCGCTTTATGATGGCTACCACAATGGTTTGCTTCAGGATTTGACCACTCGGAAGTAGGACACTGTATAATTAAGCCTTTGGCGCAAAACTACTCTGAAATACAAAGAGCTGAGCTAATCTAAAAGCTCAAGTGCCCGTAAGTAAAACTTCAGGAAAAGTTACTGAAAGTGACAAATGCACGGTGACAAATAATCAATATAAGAACATTTCCGTGTTCTCTTTGTTTGGATGCATTACTGCCAAATGATGGAACGACCTTTGAAAGATTAACGGAACTATTACAGAAAATTTCAACCAGAGCATTTTCTTGACAAGAGTTCAAGTGGGAAGATTTCTACCTTAATCTGTCTTGCACCAGCAGGGTTACACGTGAAGCGGTGGACTCGAGAGGCAATCAGCTGATGTATCGGTTAGGCAAATCTGATACACCATCCCTTGACAAATTCCCTCGTTTCTAATCTCAAATTGTGTCTGAAAGGTGATGTCTTGTGTGATATCTATAATTCTTCGCGTATGGCACCGTAAATGACCCAGACTGTCATATAATCGATGTGAGAGCCTCAGCTGTCACAGATCTTCAGCCCGCCTTTTCCCAAATGATAACGTGAGTTGTCATTTGAGGAAGTTTTGGGTTTCAGCATTTGGGACAATTGGGTGTGTGAACCTGAAATGACAATGTGTATAAAACTGGCTGCGTCCTCTAATACAAATGTGTCTGGAGAAGTGATGCCCTTGTCAGTCTAATTTGAAACTTGCTTCTCACCCTAACCCTAAATGGAAAATAGATACATGCTAATTAACTTAAGGAACATGTAATGTTAACGAAAGTAACCACATGTGCAGAACGTACATTAAGTTATTTTCTCCAATCTGATCTTGTCTTTCAAGTGTTTTGGTTACTGTGTTATAAATAACAAATTCCACCTTAAAGGCAAACGTTGCACTTGTTTAAAATATCCTATTCATGTCATGGGGAATGCCTCCTTTTGTTCAATAGGTGTTTAAGTGAATATCTACCCCTTTTCAGTAACAATGGAACACAAGTGAAACATCGAGAATTAGATCGCTCAGAATTCAAGTTTCATTCGCTGGGACTGAGGTGCACACTGCCAAGCAGTTTCTGCATCCTCTAGAAACTCAGATTATACCTTTTGTAATCCTCTAAATAAAGCTGAATTTAAACACTTTTAAGAATCAAACCTACACTTTCACACTTTATCGGTAATTCTAACAGTTGTAATGTAGGGCAAGTTGATAAATTGGCAAGACCCAGCAGCTGTTTTACCAGAGAAAATGATCGTAAACAGGATTTTGCTTTACCCTGAATGAGGCAGCATGAAAATATAGTTTGGGTCATTTTTGAAAGGCTAAAACGGATGGGATTGGCCGGAGATGAGACACGCACTATTATATCGAAAACGGGCACCGTTTGCGGAATATTAAATGAGACAATAATTGATACATTGTTTTCTTTAAAGTAACGGTTTCAAATAAAGTTTAGCACAGCGCTGGTTGCAGTTACTCTCCAATAGTAGGGAAGGTTCGGAAAAAAACACTTTGGGGAGTTCTCTGCAATTTGTTTTTTTTTTGGATCCAGACTGCACAATTAGGCATCAGTCTTAATAACTGCTTAAAAGGCTTGCTTTCTTTCTGTGTGTTTTAATGAAATGGTAATGCGTGAATTTTAGTCCAGGGGACTGAAATCTCATCCACTGACTGGTCCCCCATTAGTCAGAGAGCTGTCATTTCTAGCAGAAGCACAATGACGAACCCCACAGTGATAGCGCTCTGATCTCCATGATGGTTACGATAACCGCTTGATTAAAATGGCTTGGTTGTTCTGCCGTTACTTGATAAGCGTGTGAACCCGCGTTATTTACAATAATGTGCAATGCCTGAATCGCAGCGATTGCATGTGCTTCTGCAGGGCGGTCTTCTTGCAACAAGATTTCGGCCATCAACTTCCTAGTGGATCTCAGAAAGGAAGACCAGCTTCAAGTTGTGCTGCAGCAACTGCCTGTAAAAATTAATGAGAAATGTGATGATGTTGCCCAGTTCGATGGCCTTGCTCAACACCAGTGATGCTAGTTAATCCAGTTTTCTAGTGTGCAGGAGGGAGACCAAGAGTAGTGAGTACTGGCAAACTACATTTAAGGCAATTATACAAACACAGTGCTCTATTATTACACTTTAGGCAAATACCTGTCCTCAAACTGGAAAATAATCACGCAGATTAATTACGACACACAAACAGAACCAGGACATCATTTAACCTGCACTAGTTTACTTCAGTAAACAACGTGCACTTTTCTGTGCAGCTTCTCTGTGTAGCGAATCCATATATCAGTTGAAACTCTGCAAGAAACAGGGAATGCTTTTAGTTAGACTTAAGGACCATAATGTAACCACCCTGTAGTTGACAATATCAGTTGCATGGCCAAAATGCTCCAGAACTGATTTGTGGGATATGTTGTATATATTTAATTTCAGATATTGGTCAGTTCCAGAATGCATCCAATATATTTAGTTGGCATTTGGCATTCAACAAAATGTATCCAAATGGAGAGGTATGATCCATTGTCTTCGGAAGGTGACAAAATAAGTTGGTAGACAAACCTTCCAACTTAACAAGACACATGGAGAGAAATAAACATTTTCTTTGTAATAAGTCAAATTCAAAACAGGTCCTTGCTACTTGCATGTAATACATTAGAACATTGAAGCTAAATTACGAGTCAGTGTTGTTACAGATAGTTTAGTGTAGTGCACGAGTTTACAATGATGCTGTACGTTGATAGCAGATTTCCAAAGCAACCTCTTGGATAAATAGGAAATAAAGCTGCAGTGCATTCCGGTGCTGTCTGCGATAAAGAAGGCAGAAAGAGTACGATTCAGTGCTTAAATAGGGACCACACGGAAGCATTAATCAGGTCGTGAAAAACTAAAGGGAACTATAGATTCAACATAATCGAGTTTCAACTTCTGGCTGTAGTTAAAGAATAGGTGGACAGCTGGATAACAGAAATTACTGTTTAAGTGAAGTCATGCGAATAATTGAGTAAATTTAACATTAAGATTCAAGCCAGGGTGATTAATAAGAAATAGATTTACCTTCCTATATAGAATTACGCGTAGATTGTACAGCAATTCAGATAATGATCAAAACTAAATCAAATGTATAGGCTCAAGTGATATTTATGCATGTTTTATTTTCATGCAATTAAAATATTGTTTAAAACCTGACAGTGAGATTTGCAACAAAATGTGCAAAGTCCAATAATTACTCCGCAATGCAATTAGTTAACAATTAATTAGCCATTTTGGTGGAGAGACAGGTACTCCATACACAGCAGACTTAAGTTTCCCTATGATTACTTCTCACTACAAGTGAAATGATATTAGGTTTGGGAAACTTCCCCATCAGTGCCTGGCACTAAGGAATGTTTGTTAAGTGTTTCGGAGTTTTCCTGGTTAGTGTTTTTTTTAAAGTTAAGTTAGTAATCTGAAGGATGCAGAATCCTATCATGTAGGTAGCATTTAAATAATGTTATCGGTGACTGATTATATGTTCATGGGCAGAATATTTCTCTATTGCTCTGAATTGCTGGCCAAGCCCTAAAGGTATTCGGAAATTTCTGAAATTAACCAGATCGTCGCAAGTTTTGAAAACTGGTGCAACTTTTTTTTTCAAAACCAACTGTTGAATTCTTAAGGGAAATCACAGCGTGTCACACGAGATCCGTCTCTTTCATTGGCTGGTTACAATAGTTCTTCCAAATTGCACCTCCATTTGAGAATTTATCCGTTTTAATTCGTGTAGCATTTGTGCAAATTTGTAACGTCGACTCATAATGAGGCAAGATCGGTTTTCTAACAGTAGCAGATCAACAAGTGGGAATTGAAAAAGCAACATGAAATACCAACTGTTTCAAAGCTGATGAAAATAGTTTAGGAGTGCCCTTTTCTCCTATTAAGCTGCCAAGGATCATTTCTAACTTTTGCACTAAGAAATGAACTATGAGGGCAGCACGGTGGCACAGTGGCATTGCTGCCTCACGGCGCTGAGGTCCCAGGTTCGATCCCGGCTCTGGGTCACTGTCCATGGGGAGTTTAAACATTCTCCCCGTGTTGCGTGGGTTTCGCCCCCACAACCCAAAGATGTGCAGGTTAGGTGGATTGGCCACCCGAAATTGACCCTTAATTGGGAAAAATGAATTGGGTACACTAATTTAAAAAAAAGAAATGAACTATGCATTTTCTGTATGCACGTCCTTTTCATTTCTTTCACGGCTTTATCTAGGCTACTGGGGGTAGTAAACAAGACCACGCGATCGGGGTTGAGTTTGACTCCTTTTTCCAATTCACTGAAGGCTCAAGTCTGCGCGCAGCGGATAAATAGAGCCATTGTGGGGCCAATACATAAACCATCTCAACTTTTGTCAAGCTTTTATGCGAAAAGCACACACGACCTCAATCGCTTTTCAAAGCAAAAGACACCAAATCGTTGAGATGACATTACTCGCAAACAGAGGCAAGATGCGAATCTACTACCACCTTTCGGTTCGGCAAGCTAGGGAACAGATTTCGGTCTATTTTTTGTTGTGTAGAGATGAAGGGTAAAATAGTGAGCAGCCTTTCCTTTGGGTGCATTCATTTCGTCTCTTGAATGATCACCCAGTCTGCCGCACTGCCTGGGTAATTTATGGCTGCTTCACTAACTTTCCCGTTTCAAGTCATATTCAGAGATGTGTGTGTGTGTGTGTGTGTGAAGGAGGTGGGGACACTAATTTATGACCCGTTACGTTTTAAAAATGAAACGATTTGGAAATCGGAACCGTCAACCTGTGAACTTTCCAAGCCAGTTCGTTTCCACGGAGTATACTGTTGCGTAACGGTTAACATGCAAGTGTCAGGGGGAAATTCCAATGTTCCCTTTGTTTTTAATTGTTTTAATTATAATTTGTAAAAGAAAACCCGCAATTCTTGACAAATTTAAGAGAGATTTACTCCGTTTGGAAAGTAGGACGAGGCAGATGGTAACGGCGTCATTAACAAACAAACTTTGGATGTGCAAGTCAAGCCTGAAATTGGGAGGGATCTGGGGAACAATGGGGCTGGTGTTGTAAAATCTCCTCTTTCTATTCACGCAAGCTAATATGGAATTCTGCAGCGCTGTCTGCGCCCAGTATCACGATTTCGGGTTTTTTCCCCCCGAGTCTGATTGTGACAGGGATGTTAGGGTACTTTGTGGAGTAGTGAAGTTTTCAGACACAGGTTTTAAATGTAACTGATTGAATCAGACTATTGCTGTTTCTTTGGGCTGGATGTGCCGAGTGACTACAATCCTGATCTGTTCCTCAGTTCCCTGGCGAGCTAGTTACACAGCGCGCCAGTCTCTCTGAAGCTAAATAGTAATTGCATTGCATTAAATAGGGGGCGAACTTTAAAATGTCCTTAAAAGAAATTTCCCCAAAGCTTCCATTTGCCCCCCGTTTAGATGAATCTACTGAAAACAGGGGTCATGACTAGTTTCTGATATTAGGATAAGGCAACCATTCCAAAAAAGATAGTTTCGCATCATAACTTACTTTGAAACAGATCAATAATTGCATTTTGCAAAGTTAGAGCAGATGATTGAAACTGCAGCTCATAGATTTGCAGAAAGGGACAGTTCAAGCCCTTTGCTCAATTCAGCTGTTCCCTGTAAAGTCACGTGTAGAGTTAAACACGTCACCAGTAGTCGATTTGATTACAAGTTTTCAAAACCGATTTTAATAAAATGGTTTAAGAATTCCTGGGCATAATTCGGGTAGCTTTTTTCTCAAAGAAAATGGGCAACAGCAGGGACGTCAACGTGACATTGACAGCTTAACAAAGGGCTAAGGATGATACCATCCTTTTGTAGGATGTTGAAAGAGTGAGGAACAATTAGAGTGAGCGAGGCGTGCCCTCAGCTGTAACAGTGTTTATCCTCATTTGTTATCGCGATTAATTTCAAGTTGCTCCGTCAAAAAAGTTGTTGGTCGATTTGTTACTGGGGGCATTTGGAATTATGTCCAATCCGCCAAGTTGCAAAGAAATATGCAAACCTCACAAGGCATGCATATTAATCAGTAACTCAACTCCAAAGAAATGTATGTATGCTTTATTTATGGCATAACACGTCCTTTAGTAGTTTAGTAACGGCGCAGTTTTTAAGAAGTGTCAGAGCTGATTGCACAAATAATATCTTCAGTCGTACACAAAACAAAGGCTGTAGGTATTGGTCTCATGTTTGCTAAATGGTCAGCTCTGTGCAACCTGATCCCGAGTGAAAGCTGACATCCTCATACACTCGCAGCAAAGGACTGTCCTCCCTCCAGCAGATCTCTCAGGCTGCAAAGAATGTGCCCTCCAGGCATGCTTCAAGAAAATGCTAGTCTGCCATTTGGTCACAGGCCGTTTTATAGGATTTTAAAGGCTCCGATCAAACGGACAAGAGTGATCTACATTAATGTTCCGGATGGCAGTGTAAGAAGGTGCACCTGCGGGGGTATGCTATCTGCCCCGTTCACGTGCTGAATGGATTGAAAGATGATCGAGACGAACACTTAGCAGTATATTTACGATCGCACTCTTTGTTGCCTTGGACTTTCCTGCTTCCACTGGGACCCAGTGTCCTAACCCATTCTCATTTGCTCCTTTTAGCAAATTTTCCTCTCGCATTTCAACAATTGGTTAACTTTCAATTAGGCACCCTCTGGATATTATAACACTCAAACCTCCGGACTGCAACGGTTCAAAGAAGGCAGCTCACCACCACCTTCTGAAGGGCAACTAGGGATGGGCAATAAGTGCCTGGCCTCACCAGCGACACCCACATCCCGTAAATTAATAATACAAAAAAATAAAGGCACACCCTGCTGAATGGTAAATTGTCTTCTGGGAGTTTACTGGAAACAGTTTTAATTTGGTCCCTTGTTAACAGGTTCATGGTGCAGCTGACACTGGGCTTCCTGGAGCTGAGTCAGCTGCGTGAGAGTGAAGCTGCTGTCTCTGCTCACGCTCAAAGTACCGTTTGCCCAGTCAATGCTAGATTTACCGCTGAAACCTCTCCCCTCGGACACAGCCAATTCCTTTCCCTTGATGCAGTTTAAACGAATGATCTCAGCTTAATCCTGATGTGCGGGTGACCAGTTTGCAAAGAAACTGTGTGACTCAGGTTTCATGTCGAGTGGGATTGAACGCGGCGCGAATGGCCATTCCACCCTCAAATCCTCCCTGGCCCTCGCAATGGAGATAGGGGCGTCGGTGTCGGTACATTAAAATCATAGCAGGCGCTCCAAATGACACCCTGATGTTATTTCCATTGTTTCAGAACGAGCCTCCAGCACAATGGAGTTGGAAGTTTTCGACAATTTGTCGGACGTAACAATGAAATAATTGTGCAGACTCCATACATTATTTCCTGTTCGTTTAAAGACTGCCTTCCCACCGGAAATCTGATTTCCCGCGCAGCAGCTCGGACTTGGGAAAGATAGGGCAATATCTGAGGCACCAGATACTCATTACTTATTCATAGTATTCAGAATTCATTATCATAAAACGCGGGACTCGCAATGCCTTTTTCTTTCAGCTAAAATGGGCTCACATCCTTAGTCACGACCCCCACCCCCTCCAATCCCCCAAACTTCAACTCTAAAAGCACGGAAATTAAAGAGCAAGTGCTCCCCAATATTCCAGTGGACTGCGCTGGGGTAGTGGGGGTGGGAGGAGGGTGGTGGAAGGGGGTGTCACATGTGCTGAACTCTGGTTTTCACACTTAAGCCATTGCCTGATACCCTTTCCCCGTGGTTTCAATGTCGTGAATTTTCAGTTTGAAGCCTGTGGTTTGCTACCAACAGATATTGCAATCGCGGTGCGTGAATCCCAGGAGACACCGGGAGCTATATCCAACACTTCACAATCCGGAGCCGCACTTCACCAGGGGCACCCACACTTAGCACAGCCAAAAAGAAAAAGACACAACCGCCGATACTGACACTCTGAAAACATCGCCAAAAAGTGCTGGCTTGATAATCAGAGAGCCACATCAGATGCTGTGAACCTCTCCACGGGGGCTGCCTAACCCGCTCAGTGTTTCCTACAACTTTCTGGTTCTGATTTAGTTTAGAAAATTTCCGTTCTTATTAAATGCTTCTTGGTTATGAGCACATGTCTGTCTCTCCAGGTCTCTGCCACAGAGCTTCAGTCCTTGATGCAGTCACAGCCTTACAAAGCCTAAACGTGCTAGTAATTCACATTCACCCGCACACAAAGGCACTAAGGTTGGGGACTGAAAGGGGGGGGGGGGGAGGATGAGGAAGAGGAGGGGAACCGAAAAAAAAAGACTATCACAGGGTGTATGCCAGCACCAGGGATCTGGTGCAGGTGCCTGAAGAACAGTCCCTGGTATAGTGCGCGCACACAGTAGCGTTCAGATTACTGTTACACACGCCAGTTGGAGTTTGTCAGAGCTGCCAAGTCCAGATGGCCGTTGTTTAGCGCACTCTCGAATGAAACTTCGGAGGCAAGCAAGGTCCAAAAGATCACTGGGAATGTTCCAAACCATTTGCCAGTCATCAGGCCACTTTGACGGGCCTATCAATAATCAGTTAGCAGTAGCCAGTCCGTCACTCTGCCCGCTAGAAATCGGTAGTACTGTACAGTCATAACAGAAATGTTTGTCTCCACAACTACTTCCAGGGTTCGTTTTCTATCATAAGGTGTTAGTATTTACATGAAAGTTAACACTTTGAGTTGAGAAAGCAGTCCTTTCGGCAGAATAACACATTTGATCCGATTGAAAATATTCCCGATCTTTTTAAATGTATTTACAGTAATCTTTCCGTGACAACTCCCTAAAGGAGGAATGGATGGTGGAAACACGTTCAATGCGAACTTTCAAAGGGGATTTGGATATATATTTGTGAAACTAAAATAATGCAGGTTTCTGACTAAAGGGGTGGGGCATTTGACTAGATAGCACTTTCAAATAGCTGGTACATGCAGGGTGGGCCGAACGGCCTCTTTCAATGATGTATGATGTTAGGATTCTATGCCATGAGCGGTATTGGCCAAAGTTAGCGGAAATTCTAACCAACAAACTTTAGAGCAGGAGATGCACCTTCGGTAAGGCTATGATTGAAAGCAGATGCATTTGAACTATTGTAAAAACAATTAGCAAGGCGGTATGATCACAATTTACCTTCCGTCTCAGTTTTGTTTACATTCACCGTTTAATACTGCTCTCACTTAAATGTTAAGCCGTTAAAACAATGGTAGATCATTATTTTTCTAAAGTTTCCTTCAGCTACATTTGTATCTTCTGAATAGTATTAATATCACTGAATGCAGTGCTCACTATGGTGAGAAGCGAAAAGGCTAGTACAGGTGGGCAACTGTTTCTGGTGAGTGCCTTGTTATTATTCGATCAGAAAATTCATAAGTTTATTTTCAATGCAATTCAAGTGATCCTATAGTGGACAGTGCAGTGGGCGACAATGCAGACTTCAACAAGCCGACATTGAGAATGACCAGCACTTGCCTAAGACTAATTTATGCAACTCCTTCCCACATCAGAGTTTTACGCAAACTCAGTTTTACTAGTTAATGTGTG
This sequence comes from Scyliorhinus canicula, assembly GCF_902713615.1. Classification (NCBI taxonomy): domain Eukaryota; kingdom Metazoa; phylum Chordata; class Chondrichthyes; order Carcharhiniformes; family Scyliorhinidae; genus Scyliorhinus; species Scyliorhinus canicula. The sequence continues at coordinate 122,554,833 of NC_052158.1, forward strand.
TTACAATGCTGTTAGTTGACCTTCCCTGTGGGACAGCTGGGCAGAATCTATAACACAAACGAAATGTATTTTAAACGTACACCCTCTGTTGCACTTTTTAATACAAATATTACAAGTGTGTCCAAGAAAGCACTGCATCCAGTCACGATTTGGCATTTCAATGCTTATATTAGTAGAATATGAATTTTGAAAACATTCTGAGGGAACTTTTGATGGTTATTCGCCGTGGCTCCGACGATCAAGCCCCGTGTCCTTGAAAGGCTGCTATATTTTTGATGGAAGAGTAATGTGGGGTTGGTGCGTGCTACACATCTTCGCGACCCCTGCTGAGCTGAGAACTGGTATCAAAGCGCGCATTGTTCTAAGCATGTGGTGAACCAAGTACAGTACAAAAGAATTGGAAAAGCAGCAAAACAGTGACGTGCGAGAAGCTGCATCCTTATTACTCTTTTTTTTTTACTGAGGAAGCAAGTCTTTGACTTGGCAAATGCTGTTTGCAGTGTCTGCCATTACGCTGTGGTTTTGGATGCGGACCCACGCGCGATAGACGCAGTATGACTGGATAGTCAGATCGCGGGCCACGGTTGCCCAGTGTCGAGAAAGCAGGGGATATGAGGCCACCCCGAACAACAGGTTTCACTGCGCCAAGCTTCCCACCTGCTGCAGTGTGACCTCGGAACTTTTGGGAGCTTTGTGAACTCACTGGCGATTCTTCAATGTGTTGTGGGAAGTGCTGCTCCCAGCGCTCAGCAAGGAACATTCAGATGATTCGCCCCCAAACGTACTTAGAGATGTGTTGTTCAGTTCAGTTTAACATGTTCGGGCAGTATAACTGGGTTGAGTATGGAATAGAGAATTATAGATATGTAGATCGTGGAGAATCTGTGACACCCTCCGAGACCCCCTCCCCCGCCCCACCACCACACACACAACCACCTGTTGTAGTCATCTAGTTATGACAATATTTTAAATGAAAAGAAAATTCTTACACCTTTCAAAAAGACTAGTGAGCAGCGTCCCCAATGCTTTGGGGAGCCTACAACCATTAATTTCGCTTGAAATCTGCCATCCATTCCACCGATTCAAGAGCCAATATTACCCAGCAGGATTCATGAGGGCCATGTGTTCATTTGGAGTTGTCCATATCTACAAATAATGTAAAGTGTTTCTACTTCTCTGCCCCAATGCGATACTCAATTATTGTTAACAGTCATTACAATGCTGATAACAGGTGCGCTGTGCAGTGAAAACATCACTTTTCAGATCAATGGAGTATTATGCTGATGTTATATGTTCAATGTAAACGGTTGTGTTCCCTAAAAACTCTCAAGGTAGCATGACCGAATAAATTTCCTTCCGTGCCTGAAAGAAAACAATTTCAGAAACTGCTTATGTATTTTGAGTTTCTCCAAACGGGCAATGATTAGATGTGCAAAACCTGGGAGAAATAGCATCGTGGGATATTTGAAGAATATGGCATGAAATAAGTTTATTGCAAAGCTCGGCTCAGAATGAAGCATTGTAATTTCAGTTCAAAATGCGCTGAAAATCACAACGTCGACTTTCCAACCACCTTTTTTTTAACACATTGGGTTACAAGACATACTGTGTACAAAACAGTGCAATAAAATTTGCAAAACGCACTGCCCTGGTTAACACAATATAGCCTTTTCCGCAGTTTGAAGTGCTCTCTAGCAACCGAGGAAGGGGTTGTATTTGAGAAAGATTTAGACTGTTGCTAGGCATCCAGTGCAAAAAATTCTTCTATAGGTCGTCAGTCTGTGTGTGGCTTAGTTTGTCAGAGTAGAACCGCAGACATCTGTTGGAACTTCCATATCTCTGTTGTTCATTTACAGGAGCCAACTTCAAAAATCTCCACAATTAGATCTGCATTGTATTTCCCGACAACACTGAGCAGAGAAAAAGGTCTTCCCTGTCGGAGCCAATCCAACGAAGCGTTTGACGTTATTAAATAATAAAGCGATTGTGATTTATATTGTTGCGCAGAAAAAGAGGCAATTATCCGCTCTTATGTTTCCATAAAGATCGCATTAGCTCGAATTAGTAATCAAACAATATGCTAGCGTTTAATGTACGAGATCGCGATATTACTGTTATGTTTGAGCATTGTTGCTCCTTTACTCAGCTTCAATAATAGATGCCAATATATAGAACAAAGCGAAAGATACACATTTCAAACCAGTGCACGTTTAATCCCCATTATTTCTACACTCCATGAGAGGCAAATGCACTTAAAACCAGGAAAACAAGTGGGATCGGTATATCTTTTTAGTCGTTTCCTCACAGTTCGATTTAATGTATATTATGAATTAAAATAACTGAACGATTTAAATAGCACACATTTAGTAGGCGCTTCCTATAAAATATGTTTGCTAATATGAGTGATTTCCTGGACTGAACCAGGGAATATATCCAGCTGGTCAAGGAACATTTCTCTAACTTTCCAGAAGGTAAACAAACTTTGAGCACCTGAGTTTGCTGGCTAATATGATGTAATTTCTATAGTCTATCTCTTCATCTATCTCCCGCAACGTGTCAAAACTTTTACACATGAAACCAAACATACGGCGTTATCGTGCATTACTGTTACTTATACTTAATATTTGACGGGAAGTTAAACAGTGCCTAAGTCACGAATAGATATTTTGCAATGCGTGCAGCGTTTGAGCTTTATGTTTCACCGCTTACCCTTTCCCCTCATATCATTCGATCTAATCGGATTGCTTGGAATATTTATTGATTTAAACCATAATTTGACGGGCCATCCATTCAAGGTTTGCAAATTTAGCTCAGTCGTGAGAGGAAAGAGGTTTAACGAGCAAACTTTCAAATCCTTTCAGAGGCCTTTAGTACGCAAAACGCCAGCATTAATAACGAGGATTAATCCCGGGCGTGTTTGGAGCTGAAATACAAAGCGATCAAGTAGCACTTTTAGGTGCAAAGTGGGAAACTGTAGTAGACTCAGTAGCAGCAGTTTGCACATCGTTGTCACATATTGTATTTGACACCATATGCATACATAATCCGCTGAATAATGGCGCCTAAAGTAAACGGACCTCTTCCCGGCTGCATAATGTGGGTTGAAATTAAGTCTTTTGCAGGGACCGTACACTGTCGCTTGTTTAAACTTGCGAATAAGAGAATGTTCAACAAAGGATTTACTTAAAATGTTCTGAAACAGGGCGAGGATAAGAACTTTCATTATGCTCTGGCTCAATGTTCTCGCCTCTCATGGTAGAGAACACTGAAGCAGAAAACTTTGAATACGTTTAGCTTACTGCAAGTTTTCAATGTCATAAACAAATAATTATTTTCATCATTGCTTCTAATCGGCTGACTGTCCCAGCTGATAACTTGACCAACTGAGATCTCGATGAACACAGATCCACGTTTAATTTATGAGATGTTAGGAGTCAAAAAAAAAGTTTTGTTTTTATATTCGATTTACTGGATTGATGTGTGCAACTCTCTGACTGTGTGAATCAATCAGTCGGTGGTGATTAGAACCTGGCCGGCTTTGTGCTAATGGATGTGTTTATGGGGTTCTGGCAACCCACAAGCTGACTCTTCCGTCCTCTGTACCCAAAACGTAAACCCCGAAGTGCGAAGCTCCAAAATGTGTACGCCATTTATTTACTATTTTAACCGTACTTGAACCAGTCAGCAGACGGAACACCAAAGGAACCCGCTGCGATTTCACTTCTGTCGCACAGTAAACCAAGAAATGATCAGCAAATGTTTGTGAGAAGATCCGCCTTTGCAAGTCAAAAGAAAGTCTGCCTTCATATTTTGATTTCCATCACGTGAATGGCCTTTTATTGTGGATAAAAGAAAAGGGATTTTTTTTTAATCATGCACGATGATTCACAACATGTCAGGAGCTATTTAAGTACACGATTAACGTCAGAGTTAAGTTCAACGCATTTTTAACTGATAGTGGCCCATCGGGCGAGTTAATGACATTCTTCTCAGGCAGAACTGTGCTTAATATTGAACCCGATTGTCATACTTCTAAAACACAAACAACCGTTATTGCTGGCAAAACCTTTTTTTTTTTGCACAGACCTTTGCCTCCTGTTAATAAAACTAGGCGTGCTAATGAAGTTTTCAACATTATGAAAGCGGTACAGTAATTGACTCTGAGATGAATTGCTCGGGCACACGAAATGCAAAGTTAAATTGTATCTTCTGCACAATAATGTGTTGCGGAATCCAGATGGTGTCTCGCTGCAACAATTCTTCTCGGAAAGTTCATTGCGTTATAAATTCTGCATTCCACTCCCACTTTTTTTTCCAAAAGTTTTTTTTTAAATGATAGTGCTCAAACAAAACATCCTAGCCTGTCAAATTGCGGCAAAATATCACGTAACAGTCGGGGTGGGTGGTGGCGTTTTAAAACACTGCAGATTGTACTTAAGTGATTATGCTGAGAGTGGGGAACATCATTTTATTTACAGAACTTCACACATTGTTTCCACAAATGGGTGCAGGCAACTTGTAGCCGTGACGTCACTCTTCCTATATTAGCATATTGAGGGCTGCTCAGTCTGTTCTTGGTTGATAAGGTCCTCTGGAGGAATGCACTGCTTGTTTTAATACCTTAATTACTTTCCCTCTATCTGCCAGCTATTTCCAAGTTCTGTAATTTGAAAAAGAAATCTTAAGAAATAACAGTGCACAAAAAAGAAAACGCTAAACAGACATTTAACAGATCGCTACACCTCGACTTTAATACAAATGTTCACGGTGTCACAGAAATTTACTCAAATCCTTTAAAAGACGCCTGGCCTTTTCTTTTTGAAGTCCCCTCGTCCGTTTGCTTTGTGCGGGCCATGTGGGGTGTTTCTTCTATCACTTAAAAAAATTAAATCCAGCAACTAGACTGTCCAGATTTGAGGTGGTGCTGCTCGCTTCAGTGGTATTCATTGTGAGACTGAAGTGGGGAGCCAGTGATTTGCATGCGAATGTCTAAGAGGTGAAAACACTATTCGCCCCTACAGCTTCAACAGAAAACTCAACGCATTTCAAATGCGGAAGCACAATTGGTAACGTCGGGCCTTTAGGGTCACACCAATCACCTACATTAAAGCACGCACACTCTTTGCATTAGCTACCTGATATGATCGCTTCATGTGAAAAAGTAAGGAGCATTGTTATATTAATACTGACTAGAATTCCCTGCCCGTCAACTTTCAGTGTGTGCATCTTCCCCAGAATTCAACTGTGCCCCGCGAATAACAGTAAATCACTTTTCATTGTAACTTCATTTCAATCGCAGATGTAAAATGCAAATCAGGAAAGACCCAAATGGAATAGTATTTCTCGGGAATTCACAATGTATGGCTGGTGTTTACAGAAAAACTGCAGGGATTCTATTTGAATGCCCAACAAATGCAGGCAGTGTAATTCTGACCGCAAGATCCAGCCGTCAGCAAAGACTGACATTCAGGCTGTTTTTGTCACTTTCAGCTGGAGCTGTGATGTGCTGACCTTGCGCCAGTTTCTAAAATGGTAAAAGCAACATCCCACAGTGATGCTGACTGCGACAGGTTACGGATCAAAAAAAGGAATCATCTATTTAGATTAAAAGATTAGTAAACTGAAGTGCATATATAATCCAAATATTTATATATTTAGTTTATGTCAATTCAGAATTTTCCCTAAAATATGCTAATGAAGGTTGGTATTACTAATTGTTTTAGGTCTATTTACGATGGGCCGAATGGTCTCTGCACTGCAAAGTCCATGATTCTATTAAAGCTGCAGGTCATGTATTTCAAGTAATGTGGTTAGGAGAGGGTTAAAGCAGAATGCCTGCCGTGAAAATGAAAAAAAAAACCCTCAGCATAGAGTTTGTTGTGTAGCATTTGCGTCCTTGCGGACAATTCAGCCTATTCATATCGTGTTTTACTCTCGGGTTTGATGGTTATGGCAGAGTGAGCCTGCTGATATACAGCTCACTTCAGAACAGCCCGATGGCAAATTTGCGACTCACATTGGCCTCCTCCCCTCCCAAACTCGAACAGAAATATGTTTTGCTTTGTGTGAATTCACGCAGATAACTACAAACATTGAACCTGATACATTCAAAGTAACAAAGTTTAGATATCCTGTTAAACAGAACGATGGGGCAACATTTTTGAAACATCTACGATGCACGTAAGGTTTGTATGTCATCGTGAATACAAGAAGGAGATCTGTTAAATGCTCCGAGGTATAGTTAAAGGAAGTGTCTCAGAACTCCTGGGGGTTGGGGGGGGGGGGGGGGGGGGGGGGGATTCTGGATCCTGAGCCGTGGGAAACTGGGAGCCAACTAGCAGAGGGCGATGACGTCAGGGTGTAAACCTGTCCCCTTTGCCAGAGCAGACTTGATTCAAACTCCTGTCCGGGCCACCGATTCTTTTAATCTTTCCGAAGTTCGCAAAGACTCTCAGAAAGGGGGCAAAATCTTAAATTAGAATGCTTGAATTAATGTGTCAACCGCAAGGATTCGCACTGTTTTACATTTCTAGTGTTTATATAAAATTGCTTTGCTGAAAATAACATAAACACAGTACCGCATGCCTCATGTGAGGTTTCATTACTTATTACCAGTCCGGGACAAGTCGCTCCTTTATTCCTGTTTCACCCTTACTGCAGCTATATACTGGAGGAATTGCAAGATTTACACATGGGCTGGAGGCGGCAGTTTACATCTTTCAGTTATAATTCAGCAATTAGTTGGGCCCTCAAGCTGCCAACTGCAGTTTAATAAGGGGAATCGCTATGGTTCCCTATTCATGGCCACGTTTTCTTCAGTCGGTTCTCTAAAGTGTTAAATTAAGAGATTAAAGTTAACCAACAAGATATGCGAGGTTGTTTAATCTGCTAATTAAATTTCTAAGCATACTGGCAGTCTTAGGCAAGATGTGTATTTGGGACAGGATAAGAAAGACAATTATAATAGATTTAACGTTTCTATCGTCTCTATTATTCGGCTGCAGGGCAATGATAATTTCAATAACAGTCGCAATCTGTATTACGCATAAAACATTGGTTGGCAAAAGTGACAAAAATGTTCGAAAATGTTGTATTTTTATAAAGTAAAGAGGTCTGCAGCTTATCAATGGAACTCATTCGGGTTTTCTCGGCCTTTTTCGTGGGACAACCGGTGAAGAATTCCGAATGTACTGAATGATGGCACCTGTTGCCCCAAGCCCTGAGGGTCGGGCGCACCTTCTCTGTATGATCCCTACTGACGCGTTGAAAGTTGCATCTTCTTGGCGTTTCCCAATCTTTAGACGAAGAGGAGCTCTCCACGATCTGCATTGCCATTATTTACTGTGCCTCCTCGGGTTTATCGGAGTGCTGGTGAGGTACTGAAAGTTAAACCTTGCTGGCATAAAGGCCGGCGTTTAATTGTCAGGATGCAATGGTTTTAAAATGAGAATCCCATCACACTTCAGCGGTATCGCTTGTCCCTCCGAGGCACTGTGCAGGTTTTAGGCTATTTTCTGTCAAAAGGCTGTCAGCTGGAACCCTCAATGGACCACCATACAAAGGTCTCGATTGAGACCCCTTAGCTGATTTAATTCAGCATTGTAATTATTAGTTCATGTTCCGTTAGCTTATCTGTCCTCATTCAATGTATATTATTGTCAGATAATCTCGCCCAACAAATACCATGGCTCTATACGGGAATATATTTGTTTATGGTGCAGTTGGACCATGGAAAAAAAACAGACGCATTTATTAAAAATATAAATGTCGAATGAGGGGTAAATATAAAATTAGACGCTACCCAATAATCAGCAGGCAGGCATTTAAATGTGATGCATTTGGCGTTTGTGATGTTCTTCATTTTCTATCTTATGCTACGTTTAAGCTTATTAAAAAGGGAGAACGATGATATGGGTGGGACATTAAGCTTTCTTCAGAATAGTCTGACACGATTGCGTCTGTAGTTTGTATCAATAATTAATTTGACCAAAGCTGTCTGACCCTGTCCAGCAAAGACGCGTTTGATTATGTTGACAGCAGAGCCTCAGCTTCGCTAGGGATAGGCTGATCTGTTTGGACAATACAACAAATACTGAATTATAATTTATCTTGCAGCGGAGCGCAGTTTAGTTAATCGTAAAACTTCTAAATTTCGCCAGGGAAATGTGCAGAGAATGTGGAATGGAAACGTTCTAATGGCGAATGACGATTCATTTCTGTCGTTCAAACATGTCTGAACGGTTCTGCGCTGCTAAACTTAAAGGGATTTAAGGAATCGTTTAATACAGGAAAAAAAGCACACACACGCATGGTCCTCAAAAAATGTGGAGAAAGCAATTGTTTTATGCTGCGATTTCACACGTCACATCGGGTAACCACAGTGTTACTTTATTCACTCGTCATTTATGGTGGCAAATTCGAGATTAGAATTTCCCCATAAAAATGGAAAACAAAATCTTACTGCATTTGCTTAGGAGACACTTTGGGTCAGCGGTAGAAGAAGCAAGTTTTCCAATGTATAATTTATGTAATAAGTGTTACACAGCTACATTCAGGTGAACGGCAGGACCGTGAAAACCATATTCAAAACACCTCTTTCTTATGCACATGAGAGGCCATCGCCGCGTGAATAATCCCTATATGCATCACACATGCTGTGCAATTCTGCAAATTCCTTTGCTGCCAGGCAAAAAAAAACCCGGGCCCCTGTTTAACAGGTCTTTAAAAAGGGACAATAGTGTGTGTGTGTGTGTACCTGTTACCAAACTCCTCCCAGTTCTCAAGTAGTTGTAAAACTTGCTTAGTCCTTTCTTTCCAGTATTCCGAATTCCTTTGGGAAATAACACTTCCAAATATTAAACATGTGGGGGCAGATTAATGTATGACAAGCGAGCGGTATCCCTCTGGTCATCGACAGTTTTAACATTTGATTCTAACTTTTGTAAATGGATCTGAGAGCGCAATTCTCAAATGGAGAGCTCTGCACTGGGGTTCTGTGCTCCAGTGAAACGCACGGAGATTCAGCTTCATCAGAAATGGGCAAATCCATCATGTCATTAATTCAGCAAAGAAAAAGATTTAGACCAGGACTTCGTGGTCAGAAATGTCCGCGGATGTGTTCTATTCTCATGACAATCCTTAAAGGTCAGGCTGCAATAATCGGTACTAACTTCATATGACCTGAAATCATGTGGTCCAAACTACTATGCTTTGTATTTATTACATATAACAAAAAGTAGGGTTCTTGCCAAACAAAAACTATGGCCTGTAAATTAACTTCGACGGAACAGTAATAGGACCCTTATAATTCCTGCAGTAATGGAGTTAAATTACTACGATCATCAATGGAACTAATTCTGACGCAGCAACGAGAACATTCGCGTCCATTCCAAACCATAAAGGATTTACGCAGGAATCACGGTGGGGAACAGTTCAGAACCTTCCTGCATGTGTCAGGATTTCTTTTCTTTACTGCAAGCTTCGAGAATTTGACTGATGCCGAGAGTCCATATCTATCGCAGTTTATCCAAACTGCGCTACTGTGTAGAGTCAATCTCCAACCCCCGCTGGGAATACAGAAACAGGATTAGAGCAAAAAAACTGGACATTCTGCCGCAAAAAAAACCTCCCTTCACGCGTTTCTACACAACTCCCAGTTTCTCTCAACTTCCCCGTGTGTTTTAAAAAAATTATTGATCGCCGAATTTACAAGGGCCATGTTTTAGGCATAAAACCAGACCCCCCCTCCCCCCCCCCCCCAAACATCCCTCTCTTGATATCATTCCCAACAGACATCCGCGTTTAAGAAAGTAATGTCAAGTAAACGCAGTGCATATATTTTTGTTGAGCTGAACGCTACGGTTCTATCTGTTTTTTTTAAATTCAAACTTCAATCAATTTTGCTCGATTGGTTGAGCTCAACAAGTAGCGAAGCCAAAGACAGGGCCTGGTTTATTCATTGATTACTTAGATTCCTCACTCTTTAGTATGAATTAAGGTCCATGCTGATCGGAAGCAATATGCGTTAATAGATCCGGAGCAGGTCAAAAGTTGATTTTGTTTTATTGCGGTGTGGTGGGGGGAGGGGTACAAACGCGAAAGGGGTACAAAAGTGAAAATTAAGGGTCGAACTAACTTCACCTACAGAGAAGCAACAGACGAGAATTTAATGGTCACGAACAGATATAACTCATTCAAACTCAGGCACCTTTGTTTTAGTTTGTCTACTACCCCAACTGCGAGTAGGTAATGAAGGTTTGCGAGGGCAGAGAGCAGTAAAATAACTACACAACTCAAATGGAACTCAAGTGTCTAAATTTGCAAAATTTATTCATCTCAAACTCTGCATAATGGAAAAAAACGTAAGGTCGAAATGTTCTGTTATAAGGCTGTATTAGTTAATTATATACATGGACTGGTCGGCAGACTGTTTCAAATAATACAGAGCCGAGTTGCACAATACACTACGGAAAATGAGAAAACTTAAAATATCGTCACAATAAATTTACAGGAATATTACAAACCATAAGAAAATAATTCAAACACAGTAACTTCATGTTTTCAGTTTCGGAACAAGATGAAAATATGAAAAACAACATGACTATAAATTAATTAACAAGGGTTTGACTTGCAGGCCTTATTTTGCTGCGTTTAACAATGAGTAAAAAAAAAACCCAAAAATTTAGTACAATCTAAAATTTCGCCCGTTTTCGTGAAAACTCCACACAACAGTTCGCAAAATCGATAACTCAATCGCTTCACTTTCGTAAAATACCCAAACAATGAAAATGCCCAATTTCCAGCCACTCTTTTTCTCTTCCTTCTCCGCATTATGTTAACAAGAGCAAATGTACAGAAGCTTACACTTGTGAACTGTTATAAAAATTGGCAATTTCTCAGTTTACAAACTGTGGACATTTTGATTGCCGTTTTTCTTGATAAATACTGTACAAAAAAGTGGCATGTATAATAAAACTTCTTTTTTTTCCTTAACCGAGACTAGCTCTAAAATATTACCGGTAAAGACACTTGCAAACTTTTTGCAAAGTTTCTACCAAGGAATCATAGGACTATAATTGTTTTAAGTATTAAGTTCCCCCCCTCCCCCGCCCATGGTTCTATACAAGTTCTTTCTGCATGTATTATTCTGTACAAAAATAGTCCAAAGAAGTCCGATTTTTTGAGTTTTGCTTGTTTACAGTTTTACATATGTGTTAGAGGAAGTGTGCCGTTTATGCCCGTCCCTGGGACAGGTGCGCTCTGGTAATGTTGGGGCATATGCAGTCTACTCTGGGCGGTGGGCTCAGGCACCTCAGCTCCGGGCAGGTACATGCTAATCATGTCCCGTAGGTCCCCCTGACACGGTGGACCCCGAGAGTGAGTAGTGACTGGGGGGCTTGTGCTCGACTCTGACTTAACCACCGACCCCATTGATCCCAGAGCCATACCTGTGCTTTGCTGCGTGTAGGCTGGGGACATGCTGTAGGTGGGCGAGCCGTTCATGTAGGTCTGAGCGCTGGTCATTGAGTTGTATTGCAGCGCGCTCATGTCATAGCGGTGCATCTGCTGCATCTGGGCCACGTTGTGAGCGTTCAGGCCCTGGTGCTGAGAGTAGCCGAGCTGCTCCTGCATCATGCTGTAGCCTCCGTTCGTCCAGCCGTTCATGTGTGCGTAACCGTCCATCCTCTGGTTGACTCCTGCGCCGACGCCGACCCCGACCCCGGCGTTCATAGCATTGGCGCCGGGCGCCAGCAGGCCGCCGGGCAGAGTGTACTTGTCCTTTTTCATCAGGGTCTTGGTTTTCCTCCGGGGCCGATATTTATAATCCGGGTGCTCCTTCATGTGCAGCGCTCGCAGCCGCTTCGCCTCGTCGATGAACGGCCTCTTCTCAGCCTCGGATAAAAGTTTCCACTCCGCCCCGAGCCTCTTGCTGATCTCCGAGTTGTGCATTTTGGGGTTCTCTTGGGCCATTTTTCGCCGCTGTCCTCTGGACCAGACCATAAACGCGTTCATGGGTCTCTTGACCCTGTCGGGACTGTTCTTCGCGTTGTTTCCCGCCGAGTTGGAGTTGCCCGTTCCCCCCGAAGTTTGTTGTGGGGCGGGCGGTTTGAGGTCGGTTTCCATCATGTTGTACATTCAACCTGATTTCTGAGGGCTTCTTTTAAAAAAAAATGAAACACGTCCTTTTCCCGTGAAGAGGGAAGAAAGTTTTCTTGCTCAGTCCGAAACAGGAAGGAAAAAGTGAGGAACGAAGGTGGGATTTTTTGGTTATATTTTCGTCACTCTCGCAACTTATAGAAGAAACCAAACAACTGGCACTTTCCAGTGAAGAGAGAAAGAGAGCAGAGGCTGACAACTCCTGATACTTTTTTGAACAAGTTAATAGACAACCATCCATGTGATGGGGGCTGTCAGACAATAAATGGCTGTGCGGCAGCCAATCGGCGGGGCCGGCCGCCCCTGACTGACAGCTGGCCCGGCCCGATATGCATAATAAGGGGCGTGTCCCAGCGCTCCCGCGCGCCTCTCAGCGGCAGCGCGAGGGAAGGGGGCGGGGCCTCCGCCTCCCCTCCCCTCCCCCCTCCCCCCCTCCCCAGTCCCGGCCAATCAGCGTCTCGCGCATCTCATTGGGCTCTTCCGTCACCTGCGCTCTTTGGAGGACGGGGCCGGAAAACGGCGCCGCCGCTGCAGGTGTCTGTCCCCGCCGGCGCTCTGAGTGACAGCTCCACTGGCTGTCAATCAAACCCGCCTGCTCACTCCCTCCCCAGCCAACCACCACCACCCAACAACAAACTGGCGCGTCCTATATTCAAGCCTGAAAAGTTCCCTTAGCAACGGCATCGGTCCGTATTCACAGAGAGAGAGGGAGAGGGGGGGGGGGGGGGATCACCGCAGAATGGGCTCCTCTCATTTATACATTAGCCCTATAAAGCCAAATCAACGGCGATTCAAATCAATGGCTAACATTGCTCGTGTGTTTCTGCACACTAACATTCTGAAACAAGACATTCTGCGGCAATTTTAGGTGGAAGGCCAAGATGAATAATTTAGCTTCTTGAAGCAACTAAATCAATCCTCCCGAACCACGATTCAAAGGGGGCCAGATACTCTCATTCTAAATAAAGGGACTCACTCGGAGAGGACAGTCGCTATAATCCTGTTGTTCGAGTTTTCTTTCGCTCCATTTTGAAGTTTCGCCATTCTTGAGTTAGAACACTGTAAATCACATTTTTAAAAGTGCAAACGGACTTCGAACGAATGCACGTGTTTTCAGAGGCGCGATCGTACCTCTCTGCCTTGATTTTATGTTTTGTTTTCTTGATTTTTGCTAACACACGGATTGTAATTTAATCGAGCCTTCTTTGTCCGAATGTAGAAATTTGAATAAAGAAAATATCAATGCCAATATAAAGACTAGCACCACCAATACAAAAAGGTAGTTTTGTTCCTCTTGTTGTCAGTGCTCTGTAGCTAACAAAGACTGGTATAAGTTTACTTCCACGCCGTTGTTTGGATCTTTTCACTAAAATGCACTTGAACACAAATAAAAAGGCTAATGGTATTTCAGTGTTTATGGTACTTGAAAGATCACTATTTTTCCGATCAGCCGCAAAAGAAGTTGTTTCTTTTAAAAAAAGAAACCGACGGTCTCTCTCTAATTAAAACCAACACATTTTGCGTTTATATTTTTTTCGTTCGTGAGATTTGTTAGGTCGCTTTGTGAGTTCACGGCGGAGACCTGGTTCTTTTGATTGAGCAGAATAATGTATGCAATTTGATCAGAATACATTCGATAGCCACAAGGTCTACATTTGTTTATTTTCACGGGTACACCGCTGTACACGGTGGCAACAGCACCACATGCAAACGTATTTGCGAATCTTGTTATCGTGTTTTCGCCATCCGTAACACATTTGTAACCGATAAGAATAGTAATACATTATTCGTTTATATTGCAAATGACTTCCCTTTGTAATAGACCTGGGAGTTACAAGCAGAGTGTGGCGTGTGTTAATGTCGCCGTCTGCTGGCTGCACCTCTTCAGTGAAGCCTGTTCCACTCACTGCCATTTAGAAAAACACTATTAAAGCAAGAAAAGATGCGAATTTATCAAACAAACGCACGGAAGTTGTGATCAATCCGTATTGTGAATTAGCTAACTGCGAAAAAGAAAAATATTTCCTTTTTAAGGAATTGCATTTTCCGATTCATTTCATCTTCATTTCAAACCGACTAGTTAACTTCTATCCGGCTAGAAGAAATAAAAGTAAGTGCATATTATTTAATTTATGGTGTAAGTGAATTATGATTAATCAAACAATGGAAAGGGCGCTCAAATCAATTTCTTGCTGCTATTGTTTATGCTTTGCTCGTTGATAACATTATTTTACGACCTTACGTATAATTAACGTTCAAAAAAGAAGGAGGGTGTGGGTGTGAAGTGTTTGATTGATAATGGTAATAAATAGATAACTGATGCATGGTGATATACAAACAGTCTAATTGAAATAAAAAATATTCCCACTGGATCTGAGTGAATACAGATGCATGTAATAATAAAACGGATGCGTGCAAATACATTTTGGAATTAAAGCCACAGTTTACATATCTCTAAATCGATTATGACCGTAAAAAAGACGTTTTTCGAACTACTTGTGCAATTAAAATCAGAAATTGGTGAGATTCAACAGAACTATTTCTTATTTTGTCTTTCGATGCAAATGGAGATTTAACTTTGCGGTAATTGGGTGAGAACTAGCCAAGCATCTGACTATTATGATGCTTGTTAAAAACGTTTCGCATCTGCATTTGAGTGTGTCCCCTCCACTATAATCTTCTTATGGAAATGAAGGCGAACAGCGGGGATCCAGTAGAGTGTAGGAGAATGTCCTTGTTAACTGGAATTTCTCATCATTGCTAATTAGCACAGAGTTTGACGGCCACCGGTATTGGGAAGCACTGTTTAACCACTCACAACCCATCCGAGGGAGCAGACTAATTTTATTTTGTAATTAAAATTTGAAAAGGCCTATTTGACAGTTAAAGCTCTGAGCGTTTTATCTCCCCGTGAAATAATTGCCGCCTTTGATAACTCAATTTCTGCAAAATGTCAACTGAAAACGCCAAAAATTTAAATTTTGCGAAGTAAAAATGATCTAAAGCCAATGGTCCTGAGCCAGCTGCTCCCAAACCAGGAAACTTTTCATTGGGATCTGGAAAATCCCTCGTACCAGTTTGTTAAATAATACAGGCATCATTCTACTGACACGGGGGGGGGGGGGGGGGGGGGGGGCGTATTCTTTATTGATTCGCCACAGCGATCTTTTCTTTCTCAAGTATTTTGAAGAGTTTCTGGCACATGTTCCAGGTAGGTACTGCAGTATTTACCCGAAAAGAAAATGCGAGAGGCGCTGGAGGCTAAATTAAAACAAAAATGCTGATATGTTCTTCCCAAAATCCAGGGCTATTGACTCTAAACACATTTCAGTCTACTTTGGTAAACAGGACTTAGACATTGCACTAATTGTGCAAAAGCCGACATAAAATGCTAAAAATTAAATTGTGGTTTAGAAAGATGAAATAATAAAGTTACCACCTGCTAGATGCTCGAAAGCACCTGGTGCTGGACTTTATTATCCACCAACCCAGTCCATGGCAAAAGAAAACACTTCATATTGCAGATGGAAGGATTTTTTTTCTGCACCAATTAACTATCTGTCCAAATAATCACAGTCCAAAAACATTTTTTTTTGTGCCGCATTTGTGAGTTCTGACTTTGCAATATATGTATCCACTGGGCCATTTCCGCGGGAACGTGGGATCTTTCCATCATTGCCGCGTAAATACCTGCACTAACGATTCCGGTTCGTACAAGTGGTATTGAAGGTCTAAAAGAACAGGGAGGCAACTGACTCTTTTAGACTCAACTCTGGTAAACAATTTCATTCAAGGAGTCCAAGGGCACTTGAAGCCTGGAGGAAATTGCGGCAACTCCGCTCTCTGGTGTTTTCCGTTCTTCAGACTAACTCCCAATAACAGCCACACACAAAAACTACACGTGCTTGGAAAAGAGGACACAGACCATCCATTCAAGTCTGCTGCTTTAGTTTGAATGTAATTGTGGCAAAGGTGCTAAAAATCTCAAATTGACAATGATATAATCTGACACCGTATTTTAAGGGCATGCATTGCATTTCCAAATGACAATCTGACGATTCATTTTATTTCAGTACTGAAGGTGCCTGTGAGCCTGAAAACTGCCAGTATAATCAATCCAAGAGACTGAGCTGGGACCGTCAACACACGCACCATTTTGTTCTTACCACACTTTATAAGAAAAAAAGTTAGCTACTTTGTTGCTGATCTTTGCGTGACAATCAGTGGCTCAAGTGACGCTTTATCCATTCCCCATTCTCCGGCCAACCAGGAATGAAAATATCACCATCCACCCCTGACTGTATTGCAGCAATTTCAGTGATCATCAGCTCACCAAGCCCAAACTTCTGCGTCTGTTAAGAAGTTTGTAAGCTGCTGGCTGATGGTTGCTGCAAGTTTGGCCCGTGTTACTCGCTGGCATGTATAATTAACAGCGCGGTTGAGTTCTGCTTTCAACAAACTGATTTCGGTAAGTTTGGTACAAAAGGCGAATCTAATCGGTCAACCCAGATGCTGACCCTGTTGCACTCAACCAATGTCAAATAGATATCACCGCGAAATAAAAAAACTCCCCCGTGGTACCAACACCTCAATAAATGATACAAATATCTTAGCGCCTCCAAAGGGTAAAGGTGTATCGGTGTCATTCCGAAGTGTCTTATTTATAATTAAACTCGAAACATGGATTGTTTAACACGACGTTCGATACCGGAGCAGATAATATATGGCTCCTTCTCGAAATCAAAACCGCGTCGGGAGACATGGGGTCAAATAGGAATCATTCTGTTTTGATAAACTACATCACAATAGGCGACAGTCCAATTTATTTAACCAGTAATCATTTCCTAGGCTTTTGTACTCGGTAATATTCTGAACCTGAATTCTGGCTTGAAAACCACGTGAAAAGCACCCATCTGATTACATGTCAATACGGGTGTGTGAAATTGACAATTCTTACTTCTGACCACCCTACATTGAGCACTTTGAGAAAGTTTCGTAAATGTTCCCATTGGTTTTCGTTTGCTTCCGACAAAATAAACTCAGATGTTAGAGGTGCGAGAAACGTAACTCCCCAGCAATTTATGACTTTAAGGCAATTCTCCAGAATCATCTTTCATAAAAAAAGAGGCGATAATACACACAGACTTCAAGCCCTTTGTTTACCATTTAGACGCGTGAAGCCTGGCTGATTTTATTTCACAAACCCACAGCTTGTCTGCTGAACGGCAGGTTAACGGGCAGACATTCCCAGATTCCAAGTTGGTGAAAGTGCTTTCAATTACAAGTGACTCACGATTTAATAAACGCATGTGCCTAGTACTCGGCATGTCTGATGCAACGCACTGAATTTTGGAATCATCAATGGTCCCAGTCATATTTTATACACTGCAGTTATTCCTATAAGAACCCAACAAAGAAACGTTGCCATTGTAGCGGGTGAAGGGCATGAGGCGGTTTTAATTAAGAGTAAAGCGATACACCTTTAAGAATTTTCATCATTTTTTATAGATTGTGATGTATAAGGGGAAACTGCATCTCAGGACACCTATGCACCTGAAATTGTATCTGACATTCACATGGCATTTACATGCTCACGCTTTCAAACTATAACAAAAAAATACTTCAAATAAGCATCTTCAACATCATTTGACTGAATCACAAGATATAAGAATTATAGTGATACAGACTATCCATATTTTTAAAAGTCGACGTTGTAGAATTTAGCCAAACCATTGCACAGAACGCAATCGGATTAATTTACACAGATGGAGCACATATCCTTGCCATCCAACACTGTACCTAGCATCGGCATAGCAATGTTCTTGCAAAGAACCGGCGGAGGCATGAGGGGCCGAATGGTCGTCTACTGTATTTTATCATTCTACGTTATGACCATGGCATCGTGAGCTTTCTCTGCTTACTGACCCCCAGAAAGAGACTGAAAACTTCCAATCTCTCTTTTAGGAAACTAAACCTCAATTACTGTAACATGGGCCCGGCGGAACTTACTTGCGCCCTATCTAACGCGCCAAGTATTAGTCGCCGCGTAGTAGGGAAATAATGAGCTGTTTTAATTCACAGTGCATTGCATTATTTCTAAGTGGTTCAGAGTGTGCATGCACCTCTGTAAGTTGTGATGAATGGTCCTAGTGATTAAAATCCGTGTGTCAAATTAGTGTCGAAACAATATCCTCTCAAATTGAGGACGGTTAGAAACAAGATGGGGGTTCCTGTATATATATATATATATATATTACAAATATAACACAATGCTTAACTGGGCTATTTGAACCAGCAGGTAACATGAAGAGTATGTACACCCAAAATCTACCTCTGCGAGAGCTAAGATTACCCAGTTTGGGATGGTCGTATGTTCTGATTAATAACCCTTGGTGACTGTGATTGCCCATCATCTTCAGTAGCCCAAGGTAAACGGGGACATCAAGTCCGCCCAGATTAATACCACAAATGCAGTATTTAAAAAATAAACTGCGCAAACTAATCCGTCGGCTGATTATTTCAGATTTCCCCATCGAGACGGCACAACTTTAATTTATTTCCCCATTAAATATTCCAATGCTGGAAAATTTAAAAAAAACGAATCTTTATCGACAAACACAAGTTGTTGAGGTGGCTTTTCCGACAAATAATTGTTTTCATTGTAGTTTTAAAAATCTGATAAATAATTATTATCTCTGAGGCGTCCATCCAATTTCAAGGAAGAACAGAAACATTTAATATCTAAGTAAATAGATACAAAATGCCTCAGCAACAAAATTGAATTATTTATCTCTTTAAACTGTTATCCACAGAACTAAATTTAAGAGGTACATATCTAATTACTCTAGCTGTAGATGTGAGGCTGGAATGAAATTAGCAGTCATTACTAGTCTTTTAACTATATGGTCCTTTTGATCAGCGGTAAATTAGCTTTCCCTCTGACAAAGCCTGTATAGCAAGCAGTGGGCCGTAAATAAGACAGCTCCACCTCCCCTTACCACCTTTTCTGTTGTCAATCACAGCTCTGCAATTCATCCTTAGATTAACCTTTATCTGCAAAATTAAAAAAAAACCTTCCCCTACAGTGGCTAATTTTTTATAACTGAAAAGATCTGTTAAATTTCAGTATAATTAACCGAAGTGTCAAAAACTCAGCCCAGTTTCTCAACCAATTTCAAATGAGTTTAGCGCCTTGATAACGGAGCAAGTAATAATGCAGGCAAGATTTTTTTTTAAATTAGTTTTTTCCCCCCCTTCTCCACCACTCTGACTTGCTACACTATATTATTAAATTCGACATTGTATAATAGATTGCACGTTTCTGAACAATTTAACTCCTTCACTCCTGGGTAAATGAAGCATAAATTAGAAGTGCCTCCAGGATTAAACGTGTTATTTTACTGGAAAGAACAACGGGGTTCGGCTTGAATATTGGAAGAGGAATATC